>NW_015647043.1:99149-122404 GCF_001515625.1 Sinocyclocheilus rhinocerous
ATGCAAATGGGCCATAAAGGGAAACAAAGGAAACTTATCCCGCTCAAAATTCATGCCTCTGATTGGCCATCCCACCCAAAAAGTGGGTGTGAATAGGAACTATCAAAAGTCATTAGCTCAGACTAATCTTGGCTCAAAACCTTTCTTCTTGAGACGGACACTATCCAAGACTCCTCAAAACTCTCCTCTTGAGTTTGATTTTCCGGCAGTTTTTATCTTCAAGTAACTTTGTCGATCCGCTGTGGACTTTCCTATCTTCAGAGGAACCAGAGCAAAACCTCCAGCTCACTTCTAAAAGAACTCATCAAGATCCTCCGTTGTCTACCGCATCAGGACTCTTATTCAGCAATCGAAGCCAATGCAAGTAACCGTTTACAACTGTTACGGCCCCGGTCTAGGTCAGGACCGCAACATAAATGACACAACAATGAATGTCTGTTTAAGTACTCATTTTAATTCTCTTAGTTGATCTTTTGATCAATCTTTTTGTGCGGTAGCAGTTTTGGAGAGTACAAACAATATCATCGCAAATAAATAAACAAATTAAAGAAACTGAGGCAAATTATCAGGGGTGAGCAAATGCCAAAAAAATAAACAAACAACACTCTAACTTCCCATTAAAGAAACTAACTTCCCTGTGCATCAAAATAAAGAAACCAAAATATAACAATATAACCTCACTCCTTGTCTACCCAAAAACAGGAGAAAAGGGTAATGGCCGAGTGACCTATAAAAACAAATAAGGCACTCACCCCCTACGGCCTCACACATGGCTTACAAACATGAACAGTGGAACATTGAAGTTCAAGACATAAGGCTCTCACAACACATGGAGCTAACAGCATTCTGTTAGAATATAGACTTGAGATCTCACAGCATTTTCACTAGAGCTTAGCACACAGGCTTAACACCGGAGCAAGCATGATCAATCAAAGAGAGACATACAGAGCAATGATCATAGCGAGTATAAAAAAGTGGCAGTCAGAGTGAGAGCAAGAGTGAGAGCGCCCTCCAGCGAGATCCGGGGGAAATTTATAGTACAGGTCTCGTCTTTGGTCCACCCACCGGCAGTCTCTCATTAAGCCTTGGACCAATCCTGGTAGATAGGAGACAACAGGAACACATCCACAGCATACAATACATCTTAGACGTAACACCCCCACCCTTAGAATTACAAATAAATAAAAGTTTGTAACACACAAACACAGAACGATTCTTAACTCTCAAGCTTACTTGGAGCACGCGACAAAGCGTCAGCAATCACATTCTCACATCCTTTCTTGAGCCAAATTTCCAGGTTAAAACCTTGGATCAGAAGAGACCAGCGCATCAACCTCTGGTTTGAATTTGACATTCGGAAGAGAAACACAAGGGGGTTATGGTCAGTATACACCAAAATAGGAACAGTACAAGCGTCAAGATATATTTCAAAATGTTGGAGTGCCAACAACAGTGCAAGGGCTTCTTTTTCGATGGTGCTGTAATGTTGCTGTGACTACGTCAATTTCTTTGAGAAGTAACAGATTGGGTGATCAATTCCCGCAGCATCTTCTTGAATAAGAACTGTACCTGCTCTTACATCACTTGCATCCACTTCCAATTTAAATGCTCTTAAGAAGTTTAGAGCGGACAAAACTGGGGCACTACACAACAACGTCTTGATAACATCAAAAGCTAGTTGACACTCTATATTCCAATTAAACACTTTGGACTGACTCAACGGATTTGTGAGTGGTGATGCAATCTCAGCAACATTTTTGCAAAAGGCACAATTATATCCCGTCATTCCCAAGAAACGACGTAACTCCCGTTTTGTGGTTGGAGCTGGGAAATTAACAATTCACTCAATTTTTGCCTCCACAGGACACACCTGTCCTTGACCCACACGTTTTCCCAAATAGGTCACGACAGCTTTACCAAACTCACACTTGGCAAGATTCAAGGTAAGTGATGCAGCATTTAACCGTTCAAACACTGAACAGAGACTTATCAGATGCTGTTTCCAGTCAAATGAATAAACAACAATGTCGTCTAAGTATGCTTCACAGTTCTCTAGTCCAGCCAGCACAATTCTCATCAAGCGTTGGAATGTAGCGGGTGCGTTTCGCATCCCGAAAGCCATCCTCTGAAAAGGCGGAAATTTCTGAGGCCCTGGCCGTCAGAGGGACCTGCCAATAACCTTTTAACAGGTCAAGCTTGGTCACGAACTTTCCAGCGCCAACCTTGTCAATACAGTCATCCATCCTTGGTAAAGGATAAGAATCAGGTTTTGTAATGGAATTAACCTTACGGTAATCTGTGCAGAATCTAAAATTTCCATCGGACTTCGGCACCAGCAGACATGGTGAGCTCCACGAACTCAAACTTGGCACAGCAAAACCATGTTCTAGCAAGTATGCAGATTCTTCTTGCATTATTCTTCTTTTGACTGGGTTTACACGGTAAGAGTTCTGTGTCTCCTCAGGATACCGAGTAGCAGCACACATTAGTGTTAATAGGTACTGATAACCAGACTTTGTCTTTGGTAACGGACCAACACAATCAATAATGATTCTCTCGAATGGTTCCGACAGAACTGGAATAGGATGAAGAGGAACATTAGGAATCCCTTGATTAGGTTTACCAGCTAACTGGCATACATGACATGAACGACAGTATTTGGAAACTGCTGATTTCAACCCAGGCCAGTAAAAATAACGAATGATGCGATTGAAAGTTTTATTTACTCCCAAATGGCCAGAGAGAGCATGGCCATGAGCTAAACGCAGAATCGGTTCACGATAATTATCAGGGACCACTACCTGAAATACAGTTTTCCAGCTCAGATCCTTCCCTGATGGAGACCATTTACGCATGAGCACCCCATCTTCCCAAACGTAAACCACATCCTTATTCGCTACTTCATCTTTCTCTACAGCCACAGCAACACACTTATCTAGTGACGGATCAGCTTTCTGCACGGCAGCCAGCTGCTCCCTCCCTGTTCCCAGCAGAGACTCAAGTCGGACTGCAACATCCTGATCAGGAATACAGACATTAGAAAAAACATCCTGCACATATTCCTTTTTGTCAACTCTATCAGTCATGAATGTTTCAGACACATCTAGAACATCATCAAACTTTCTAGTCTGAGCACGCGTTACCGCGCAGGCAGAAAAGACAGACGGAAATTGTTGACCCACATCAATCTGTTCGCGCAACTCAGTCACATCTGGTGTGTCCACTACGATAGGCTGAGGAAACACTTTACCACCAGTGATATCGTTACCCAAAATCAGACCGACTCCCTCAACAGGAAGCTGAGATCGTACTCCCAACTTCGTGAACCCTGTGAACAAATCAGACCGGAGATAAACTGAATGTAAGGGCACTTTAACACAGCCAAGCTCAATGCCACGGATTAACATGCTCGCTCCGCAGTATGACTGTTCAGAAAGTTCTAGTGCACTTTCCAAGATGATTCGCAAGTTTGTAATAGGCTTCAAATCTCCCTGCTCCTCTGAAAGAGATACAGAACCATTCGTAATAAATGGGCAACAGAAAATTCAACAGATGAACCATTTTTCTCTCTACACACAGACGGAGTAAAAACAGTTTTGTGCGTGAGCACAAATTAATCTGCCAAAACAGCGGCTTTCGGTACGGACAATACCTTTTGATCATTTAGATATACAGCAATATCCTCCGAAACGCAACTTTTAAAATCCTCCAACAGTAAAGTTCTCGTAACTGCTCAAACGTGGTAACTCTGCTTGCTGTACACCATTTATCAAACAACACAGTTTTCTCACGAGCAAACTCACTAAATGTTTGACTGGCTATTTTCTGATGGTTTCGGAATCTCTGACGATAAGCTTCAGGTACTAATTCATATGCTCACAACACCGCAGCTTTGACAATATCATAGTCCAGACTTTGCTCGATAGGTAAAGCTGTACACACTTCCTCAGCTTTACCCACTAACTTACACTGCAGAAGCAACGACCACAACTCTTTCGGCCAACATAAGGTAGCTGCAGTACGCTCAAAAACGACGAAGTAAGAATCTACCTCCGTCTCTCTAAACTGAGGAGCAAGTGTGACATATTTACTCACATCAAGACTGGTTACAGACTCACCAACAGACGAAGAAGTAGCATGTGGCGGACTTTGCTCCGATACAGCTGAAACTGACGCATTCACTGGCAAACGAGGAGATGGAGGTCTAGACCTAGGCATAGGCACAGGTGCATTAGATTGCTCTTTGGCTTGTAGTTGTACGTAATTTAAACTTACTATCAGCCTGTAACTCCAAAGTTCGAAAATGAAGCAGCTGCGCATCATAATCCTGTTTCTTTAACTGTAGATCCAACTCCTTCAATTCAATCGCTAACATAGGATCAAAACGAGGATGACTAGGATCTATGTTAGGAAAAGAAAAAGTTTCCTCACCTACCTCAGTTTCAACACTCTTCCGTGGTAACCCTTCCACAGATTCATCCGGCAACATTCCAGCCTCTACCAACTTGTTATACAACTTCTCTTTAACTACCTGTTTTGGCCCCTCCCTAGGAACAGAAAAATTAAAGAAATCTGCAATCTGCAACAAATCAGCCTTACGACACTTGTTAAATTCCTCCGTAGTAGGAGATAACGTAAACGACGTTAAATCAAATTCCATATTTGACTGTAAACTCGTCCCGCACCAAAAGAAAATTACCATGCAAACAAACGCATGGTTAATTCCGCCAAATACCTTCATTGACACATACTGAACGAATCCGCAACATATGGTACTTTCATTAACAAGCCATAAACAAATCTCCAATTCATTTTACCCTTCACTTATACGCCCAAATAAACCTCCACAATTTATTACCTGCACCAAACGAGTCCCTAATTTATGTTATCCACAACGGACGAACGCCCAATTTAGACCATCCGTGACGAACAACCGGCCGGATGAGCCCCCAATTTATGTTACGGCCCCGGTCTAGGTCAGGACCGCAACATAAACGACACAACAATGAATGGCTGTTTAAGTACTCATTTTAATTCTCTTAGTTGATCTTTTGATCAATCTTTTCGTGCGGTAGCAGTTTTACAAGAGAGTACAAACAATATCACCACAAAGAAATAAACAAATTAAAGAAACTGAGGCAAATTATCAAGGGTGAGCAAATGCCAAAACAATAAACAAACAACACTCTAACTTCCCATTAAAGAAACTAACTTCCCTATGCATCAAAATAAAGAAACCAAAATAAAACAATATTCTTGATAATATTATGATTCTTGACAATATTATGATGCAATATCGATTCTTTGATGATTTCCATTAGGTTGTGGTTAATTGATGTGAAATACTGCCATTCTTTTGCTCTTCTCTCTCTCTTCCTTGCTTTTCTTCATTCTGTATATATGTGTTTGCTTAGTCTTGTTGTATGTTAGCTGTAGTTTCATTTATGAAATCCCTTATATTCACAATTGATTGTCTCTGTGTGCTGCTCACAATTCGGAGTCACTGAAGGTTGATCCCTTGCTACATGCTAAGTTAATGCTAGTACTGTATGAAGGAAAGTTATTCTTTCTTGGCCAGGAAAATAATCTTTCCTGATCAAATAATTGTAATCGTGATTCTGCTACAGTTAATTCTAAGATCTAATCTAAATATTTATTATTAATTATAACCAGTTATAATTCATTATAAATATTTCCCTTTTGAGCTAATTTGCTACACTGTTTTACTCTATTGTTTCCACATCTTTTAAACTTTGTAGTCTGACAGAAGTCTCTCCCTGACTAAAGCAGTCAGTCCCTGGTACTGCTGTCTAAAGCTTGAGACATTGTGTATTGTGTTATCAAGGTCCCACTTTATATTACATGGCCTTAACTACTATGTACTTACATTTAAATTGTTCATTTGAGACAATGCATTTATTGTGTACATACATGTTTTTACATTGTACTTATATTTTAGAGTATATATAAGTATAATACCTGCATGTAATTACATTTATAATTACACTGTTGACACATCCCTTAGACCTTAACCCAGGGTGCGAACTACGGGGGAGCTAGGGGGAGCTCAGCTCCCCTTAATAAGACATGGGCTCCCCTGAAAACGGGATTTGTGAAATTTTGGGGGGTCTCAAAAAATATTGACAATGTGTTATTTTGACGTGCAATTTCAGTTTTGTGTAATGTGATCATCGTGGATTATTATGTGTAAAATTGCAAAAATATCGTTCATTCATGCATGACGGCGATTTAAACCTAATTCACTTCAATAAAGATAACTATACATGCTATTCTTGTCATGAGCATCGAGGTGTGGGGGCGCTGCGGTGCAAATTCCACTCATTTTTAGTACATGTTAACTCAAAGATTCGTAGAAAAAATATAAACGCTGGACTCTGTGGTCGATTCTGTGTTAAGGTAAGGCATGTTATTCGCAATTATGTGTTGTGGCTGGGTTGTTATAGGTCTGCGTGACTCTCGATGTCTTAGGCCTAATTGAACGGAGGAATTATGGTATTCTTCTGTAGCCTGACCACAAGTAACTTTAACCGTTGTTCGTGTGAACTCAAAGACAGCCTGATGCTTTGTTTATAGACTATTTGTGGGTGGCTGTTTGTTGTTTCACCTATCAATTCGTGTCGATAAAGTATAATAGGGTAAATCCTGTATAGTGATTTATCCTATATAGTGCTTGCATAAAGCAAGTAGTGCATACACTTGTAGCTGTTATGTATCTATGTAAAACATTGTAAGCTCCCTTTTGAGGCACGCGCAAGCGCATGAACAAAACCCCCCCCCCGTTAAAAACAAACAAACAAGTGGGCTCCCCCAAAGTCCACGGTATAGTTCGAACACTGCCTTAACCCACACTTAAACCTACCCATACCACAAAACCTGTCCCTAACCTTACCAGTATCCCACCTCAATAGCATAAAAAGTGTTTTACAATACAATATTAACACAATAAGTACATTGTACTTACTTTTTTATGTAATTACATAGTAGTTAAGGCCACCTAATATAAAGTGGGACCAACAATTGATTTATTTGGACATGTTTAAAGTTATTGATTAAATACAATGAATTATAATATCTATGTTTATGCAAATATATAAACAATATAGTTGCATAGCATACCTATACACAAATACGATCACAGTGAAAAATCCGCCAAGCCTAAGGGCAGCTAATAGGAAATAGGGCACATCTAAAGATGCTGTTGACTTGAGTATGTATCAGTCTCTGCACTTTGTCTCTGCCAACTTTACCGCTGCCAATGTCGCACTATGACAAGATCAACATGACTTTGAACTCCCACTACCTGTTCAATACATTCACTTCTCTCCTCTGCCCTCCTCCACCACCACCTCACCGACTGCTGAGGACTTTTAAGGTTATAAGGTGGTAACAAACAGCAGCCACTTTTCACACATCCACGAAAGTTATTTATGTCTTCAAGCTCCTTCACTTCAACCCACATCCACTCCCATCTTCTAAAAGGCAACAGTCCTCCCTGCATTCGCACAAATCATCAACACATCACTTGTCCTTGGCATCCTTCCCAGAGTATTTAAGCAGGCTGAACTAACCTCACTGCTCAAAACACTCTTAACTCTCCACTAGTGGAAGATTACGGACCAGAATCCTCCTGTTCCTGGCAAAAACACTTGATGAGTTGTTTTTAGTCAGGTCTCTCCATTTCTTTCTCAGAACAACCTGCTGGATGACTAACAATTGGGACACACAATTGGTAATTTCGTGGAGACTGCCCAGCTCTTGTTTGCTGAAACCCTTCAAGTGGTGCGATCTGCTCTCCTATCACCTGTACACATTCAACCGGACCTGTCTGCCACCTGTGCAGTGCGTCAACATGACCCCGTCTGTCCTCTCTGCACTGAACATCGCGGGAACTGCACTTGCTGGTTTGAGTCCTACCTCACAGGTAGATTCTTCAAAGGTAACTTGAATGAGCGAGAGTCTTAAATCACATCTGCTACCACTTGAGTACTTCAGAGGTTAGCGGATGACCTCCTTCTCTCGATGTGTCCAACCTCACTCGGCCCAATCATTCAGGCACAAAGTTATTTTTTTATATCTTTTCCCCCACGACCTCCAGGCTGATGACATGCAGACCTGCACATCATTTCAGTCTGACAACCACATAGTGTCTGTACAATCTTAAGAGGGGCCAAGTCACACATCTCTTTGTCTTGCTCCACTGGAAACCAGTACCTGCCAGCATCAATTTCAAAGCATTGGTGGTTGTCTACGGCCACTGAATGTACACCCTGACTTACTGCTGCCAGTATGATGGGAAGGAATGTTTCTCTCATTTCTTGTCCTCTTCATTTTCTTTCAGTGGTGGAACTTCTCTTTAAAATCTTAAAGAGTTTTCAAGACACAACTGAAAACAGTTCTGCATGCACTTGATCTGCAGTCACTTAACACACACCTCACCCTTAGAAAATCTACTTTAGTGTTGCTTTGTCACAGGGTACTTTATGTACTTTTGATTTTTTTTTTTTTCCTTTTTTTTTTTAGGCTCTTCTAGTGTTAATATCTCTTAAGAAAGAAGTGATTGTGTTATGTTCCACTTTTGTAAGTTGCTTCAGATAAAGGCATCTGCTAAAATAATAAATTGAAAGGTTTATAAGGGTTAATCAGTTTTTTTTTAAAATGCAGTTTTTCACTCAGTATGAACAAAGGTGAATATAATGCAGAAAATCTACACCTTGAACCTCAGCAAATGCTTTGTATCTAAAGAGACTAAGTTGAAGAGACTAAAGAAGCAGATATTTTAATATTTGATATTTTGTCATTTGAAACCTCATCCCACACTGAAATGCATTCTGATTTTGTCACTTATATAGACTATTCAGCTGATTAAACCATTTTCAATAACATAAATGGAATTTCCCCTCAGTATTACTAAAATAAAGGGGAAATGCATGAGCTGTGACGAATTTTGAAGAAATAACAGTGATGGCCATGCTATATAACTAATAACTATGGCAACCTCACTTGACTAGTAGTGTTTCTCATGCCCTCTGACATAAATCAAACTTTCCCTCCTTTTAACATAAGCCTCTCATCTTGTTATGTGGCCTTTCACACAAATTGTTGCACTGTGTTTGAATGTCATGGGTTGTTGCAGGCATTTTGAATCTGCACTGATGGCTGTTGGCAAACAGCTTGCTTTTGTGAGTAAGGATAACCTTCCATTTGATCAATCTTGAACCTGTCACATAGACTATTGCCCCAATAAATCAATAACTCACATTTGTTTTTCCCAGTGCTTTATATTCCTCTCTCACTGTCTTTCTCTCATCTCTCCCTCCCTCATTCTCTTGCTCTCTCACTTTGTCTCTTTGTGATAATCCACAGCATATACACGTAACATTTTATTATGTAATTGAGGCTGTCACTGAGGTTGAGAGAAACAAGTACATTTCAATGGTTAGCACGTACTAATTATTACCTCTTCATTATCCTTATTAAATGAAGGGTTTTGGCTGATGTGGAGCTATATTACAATGTTTTTCGAATTAACACAACAACTGTTTTCATGCAGCCTAATAATATAAACTGATTTTCTGATTACTTTCACAATCAGATTCAAAAACACCTTCCATATTATGGTGTGTTATCTTTGCAGAATAAATTAATTTTAAACCAAATGCCAAATCCATTAGAAAGAGTGGCCCTTGGTGTATATGTTGTCTTGTTTTTCTTATCTTGGTTTTCTTTTATACTGTACTGTTTTCTTCCATAAAATCCCCGTTACAAATCCATGAATTCCTGCAATATAACTTCTTTTTTTTTGCCACATACTGTACTCTCATTCATGCTGCTACTAATTCTCATCTTTTTAAATACATGTTTTTCTGTTGACT
Source organism: Sinocyclocheilus rhinocerous (assembly GCF_001515625.1). Lineage (NCBI taxonomy): Eukaryota > Metazoa > Chordata > Actinopteri > Cypriniformes > Cyprinidae > Sinocyclocheilus > Sinocyclocheilus rhinocerous. The sequence goes on from NW_015647043.1 coordinate 109,043, forward strand.
AACTCATAGGCCGCTTTCTTTGAGAGGACAGTTGTTATGGTAACATTAATACTGTTCATTTCATGTGCTGAAATTGTGTTCAGAATGTATATGACGCACATAAACTGTTTTCATCTAATTGCGGAATTTAGGATGAACATAAATTGTGCTTTTGAAATCTGCAAATGGATTGAATTTATTCAGATGGAAGAAGAATCTATGCATGTAAACAGTCAGAAATTGCACATCAAAAATAGAAATGTATCACACTTCTGGATGCTCATCCCACATAGTGTATAAAGGAAATTGGTTGTCTCTGCAGAACGGCCTACACTGTCCTTCAGAGAAAAGGTTTATGGAATCCCCTATGGATGGTGTTGCTAAAGAAATCTAGTATCTGGAGGTGTTGAACTATGTCTGACAATGTAGACCAATGGGAGTTTTAATCACCAAACAATTGCAATGAACTTCAAATCTGAGCAGGACTCCTTGCTTGACAATAATATTGTTCCATTAAGATTATCTCAGCTCATAGAAAAGTCCTTTCCTTTTAATTTAATGTTCGAACTGAGTCATTATGTTGTAATACTCACAGGAACAAGTCTGTAGATTGTGCAATTAAATTTCTAGAAAAAAAAAAAACACTTTTGGTGCAGTGGTGCATTCCCAGAGGTGTTCCGAGATCCTTTGTTATACGATGTTAGAAGGGCTGTTCTAACGTCTTTTGTACCAATCTTATTGGGTGTAGACCACATAAACCACTTATTAATTAGAAGATAGGAATCCCACTGTGGACTTTTCTCAGTGAACATGAGAGGAGCCTCAATCCCCATCTGCACGGGAACGTCCTGCTTAAAGCTTTGTGTAAGCACAGCAAGTGATCTCTGCACATGAATCCTCAGTGTGGGGGGTTCACAGGGTAATATTCTCAGGGTGACTGTCGTAGAGGATTAGATGTTCAAAATGGTGCCACTGCAGTGTTTCTGAGGTAGACGTTTGTTCTCTGCAAATCTTCTGTCCCACAGAGCATGTCTCAGGTTTTTTTTTTTTTTTTAGCTGGAATGCTTATACATGCCTGAGCTGTCCAGCAGAGTTGATCTAAATATGTTAATATTCAGCACAGGTAAAGATTGATAGATCCACTAAAGTCTATGTTACAAAACAACAGCTCATAGTCTGTGTGACTGTCAAAAAATAATACTCCCCCCCAAAAAAAAACACCGAAGAGAGACGAGCAGGAGGCGACAACACTGTTTACACTGTCAGATGAATACCTGTCTTTGAGTGTGTAGGCTTGACGTGTTTATGGCTTCAGCCAAACAATGACATTTGATAAAAATGTGCTTGTGCTAAAATAAATGTGCTATTTTACAATAGTAATTAAAATGCAGGTCTGTCTATACTTAAGTATCATCACTTGTAAACACACACACACCAAAAATTACCTTTGAACAATCTTCAAAAAAAAGCCTGGGTGTTCTACAGGGGTATAAACAACTATATAGCCACTGGTGCTCATTGGATATGTGAGAGAGGTAAATATCAAATGAAAACAACAAAATATTCCAAGACACTCATGTGGCCTAGGCTAAAATTGTTGATCAGCACATTTTGGCTTGACACAGCCTTCCTCAGGATGCACATCCATTGTCCACAAAAGCTTTATTTTAACTATTTGCAATCAGCAGAAAAAAAACAGCGGGTTAACAAGTAGGAGTTGTGATAAACAACCCACTCACATACCAATTAAACATTCAATCACAGTCACAGTCAAACATTTAACCTAGTAACCAGTTCCCTTAATATATATCCAAAAAGGCTCAAGTTGTAGACGACATTTCAATCTATTCCCAGGTCTTATTGTACATGGAATGGATTCAATTCCAATCACTTTGAGGGAGCTATGACAACCATGACCCATCTCGTTGTAATGCCTTGCCACTGGACACAGCATTTGTTTTAGTATGAATTGCTTGTTTATGTTTGGCCACTCTCAATCTCAGCTTCCTTTTTGTCTGACCTATAAAAATGCCCTCATTCACATTATTCAACTTTTAAATTACATAGGAGGAATTAAAGTTCATGCAAGTCCTAAGTGGAGACACTTTACAAGAAAACACACAAGTACAAGTTTTTATTTTTACCACATTGTCACAATGATTACACTCTCCACATCTAAAAATTACCCACTAAACCAACCCATGTTTTATTTTCAGTAGCAGGAAGGTAACTACGCACGGTTAGAGCTAAATAAAAATCAGGGTTAGTCAGCTGTCGGAGTCTCTCCCGGATGTATTGGTCTCTTCCCCACACCACAGCACCTCCACTCTCAGCCAGTTTAACAATACTATCCTTGTTTTCAGATAGCTGTTTCAATGTTTGATTATGATGCTTTGGTTTCCTCCAATTGACAAAAAAGCAATCCACATCATTTGAGATTTTATTAATAAAGGTATTAGCTACACAAATTACATTAACACATTATGAATTTCAAATGTCTATATTATTAAAAGTCATTGTACACTCAGTGCCATTTTTCTGGAAACACCACTGGTTAGTTTTAGACATGCGCCTTTGGAGGGTGTAATCATTGTGAAACTTTTACTTGTGTGTTTTCTGGTAAAATGTAACCTAATGGGTTGTTTTATTAACCGTAAATACTTCTGTGTAATTCATAAGCTGGAATGTGAATGTGGACATTTTTATATATGTGATATTTGTTTAATTGCTTGACTGTGCCTGTGTTTACTGGTGTGTTAGTGGGTTGTTTATAGCTACTCCCTCTTGTTAACCAGCTGGTTTGTTTTTATATTGATTATTAAAAGAATGCTTTTGTGGACAATGGATGCGTATCCTGAGGAAGGCTGTATCAAGCTGAAACATGTTCAACAATTGTTTAAATAATTAAGCCCAATTTATTCAAGGCCTTTTACACTTAACAATGTGAGTGCCTTTAGAATATGTTGTTTGAAACAATTTTCATTCAGAAATTGCTAGTAAATTTCACAAATAATTACAAAGAAATGGCAAGTAAAACATTTAATTAAATATGACATTTTGAAGTGGAAAAACAACAGTATTTTCTTGTAAAAACATGCTGAAATAATCTGTGTTTTATTTTCAACTTTAAATTGTTTTAATTTAGTTTTTAACAGTATTATATTCATTTGTATAAATTGCATTAGGTATTATATTTGTAAAATGTTTATTAATCCATGGTTAATGTTAACTTCTACATAAACTTTTTAACATCAAGTTGAATCAATTCACATTAAATTCAAATGAGATTATTTTAATTAAATTAATAATGGCTGAAAATAGTTTTTCATGCTTAATTTGCTTAATGCATTAACAGATGTTAACGAACTGAACCGTACTGTACTGTGCAATGTTAGAAAAAAAATAATATAATTGTATGAGTACACACAGAGATCATTATCTTTTTAATTCTGTTTTAATATTGTAAAGGTCCACAATGCAATTTTGTTTGTTTGTGCATCTGGCTAAAATTGTTTGATTATTAATAAAATGTATTGATTGACTTCAGTTATTTAAATCCTTCTCATTTCATCTAAGGGGAAGTGCATATTTCATAAACCTTGCCATTTTTAATGACACACACATGAATGAATGTCAGATCTAAAAATAGCCTCTGCTAATGCCTATTCCATTCCCTTCCATAAACTTGAGTCACAATTTCAAGTTTATTCCTCAACAAATGCCACTGCAAACATCTACAATGATGTCTTACAATACCTGCTCAAACAAATATTCACTTACATGCACACACGTTCTTTACTCTGAATTGTGCATGCGGAGCGATCATGGAGAAGGTGTCAGTCTTAATGAGCGCTATTAAAGGTAACTTGCACCATTATCACGCCACCTCTGTTATTTATGGCAACCATCAGCGTCTACTTTTAGAAGCCCAGCTCAAAATGGATTCCGCTAAACGGGTTTTCATGTCCAGTTGCTTCCTCTCGTGATGGGAGGTCTGCTACTGTATCCTATTCTAATCAACTTGTACAACTTATTAAGACAGGTAGATGGAGCCGCTTTGCCCCGAGGAGCACTTCATTCAGCCGCATGGCAGTTTATGAATCTCGTTGCCAAAGAATGAGCTCTTGGCTCTCAGCTAAATGTGAGTGAGGCTTGTGGCCCACCAGATGCTCTCACTAATTCCATTCACATCATACCTTCTTAGTGTGAAAGCTCACTGCCAGGATATTAGCATGTGTAAAATGTTCGTTTGTACCGGATATTCCCAGCAACCTATTTGACACGGCTCCATTTATGTGCTTTTGAATCTAGGAATTATCGGAGAACAATAATTACTGCAATTGGGAAATACACTCAGTACATGTAAATGGATGTAAATAAATAAATAAGTTAAGTGTAATTAATAGGGGGCCAATATGAAACCCACGATAATCAAATCTGCTGTGTTTTTCAATTTGCATGATTAAGATCTTAGTTGTGTTGTTCATTTAGGATCCAGGTTGTTCATTCTCAAAATGTCAACATATCAAAATTCTGAACACTGCACTTAATTATCTGCAGAGCCTTAAAATCATCAACGTAAAAACCAATTAACTTTAATTTGCTACCAATTAAAATTTGACTTTTAGGAGTGTTAATATGCTAATCATGGCACTAAACCTATGCTGGAAACTGTTTACATATCGCAAGCCCCCGAGGCCATGAATGGAAACGTGCTTGTGTGTGTTTGTGTGTGCCGGCACAGAAAGATGGGGGCATGATGGTGGAAAGTCTTGTCATAAATTTGTAAATCATTATTCATGCGTTTGGAGTGAACTTTGACTGTTTAATTCCTTTAGTGAGCGACCTTTGGAATTCTGTTGAGCAGCTGTTGTGAGTGGCTGGAGATGACTGTATGACTAGATTTTCCAAAATAACACGGAGACGTGAACAGTCAACATATTGCGGGACTTTTATTACAAAAAAGTGATTACAGTGCTTGCAATGCATTGCAATGCCATATTTCTCTGAAGTTTTAGCCCAAACTGCTTAATATACCGACTCCATTTAAACAGTGTTTTGTAGATCATTTCAGCCTCTTGTGCTATCTATATTTTTGTTTTTGTAAACTCTATAAAAAGGTAAGGAAAGATGACTGGGCAACTTTAATTAAATTTATAGCCTATTCAGTATTTAAAACATGTATGGTGTGTTCCTACTTGACATTTCGTTCTGTTGATTTCCGCATTTGAGAAACCAGCACATATGAAAAAGTTTTGTTTTTGCTGCATGCCTGACCTGATGTATTTTCATAGCCAAGAAAACATTTAACCAATAATGGATCTAAACATCACAGATTGAAATATTGATTAATTTTGCATTTCCCACGCCTAATGTGACTGCACCTAAACTGACAGCCATGACATCGCTCTAATATTTGCATATTGAATTATGATTGGTCTTGTCTTCCTTGCTTATATTAACTATTTAAATCTGCCTTTAAGATGTTGGTTCTGTGCACAGCCGACTGAAAACAAGACAGTTTCTTAGTATCATGACAACGACAAAGCAGCTCTGATGCAGCATTTCATTTACACAGAACCAAAGCCAATGAAATTTAATCTTACCTAAAACTTGAACACTAATCTTATGCTGCTTTGCAAGCTCTTGCATTTCCTTCAGGAAATGCAAATCTAGTTTTACTCATCCCCTACAGAAGTTAAGATGGAGAAGGAAATGGGTTGCTGTAGGTTCGTTCTTGCGTCAGATGGCATAACTTTATTTGTTATTTGTGTCCCAGAGATTCTATTACGCTGAATGAACACTCACTTTGCAGGAATGGAGAGTCATCCACCTGAAACTGTTATTATACAGTTGAGGCTGCTCTTTAAAGAATAGTGTCTCTTTCTTGCTTTGGTTGAGGTGAAATCGATAAACACAGTCCATTATCTTCTTGTCTTGTTGGATTGTGTTTTGAATGGAGAGTCCAACAGTGAATCTCATTCTCCACCAGGTGCATAAATGTGTTAAACTTAATAGCTGGACAACTGTATATACTGATGCTCTGATATTAAATGTTGCACATGCTTAAACATAGGCATCAGATATGATAACAGGAATATTAAATATGCATTTATACACTGTAGGTGTATCCCACATGTTCAGTTCTATTCCTTTTGACCTGCACTGTAAAAAGTCATTCTGTAGGTTTGTAGGTTTCATTAAATTTAATGTGTAAACTTTATTTAACAAAATTAATTTTTGTTTTTTTCAATATTTTTTTAATTAAAATTAATTAAAAACGACTGGAATAAAACCTACTCAATTATGTTGTTAAGGATTTAGCTATTATTTTTGAATAATTCCAAATAGAGAGAATATTGAATGAATCCAACATGACGGAAATTAGCTGTTTTCAATTTACAAGCATTTCCTGTTACAACGCGCGCTTTAAATCAGCCCATGAGCACGAGGCACGCATGCGCTGGAGTTTCCCGCTGACAACCTGGAGGCATCCACTCTTTTTCAGTTCATTTCACAAAGGTAAGAAATATTATTTAATTTATATATGAAAAAAAAACTGTTGTTCAAATGGTCTACTTTATCTAATATAGGCGTCAATCAAAAAAAATATTAGTTAAGGTCTGCTATTTAAAATAGATTGGTGATAGTGCTCTTGAAAAATAAAGATGCTAATTCGTTCATGTAACATGAACTGTTTGCCAATATTTTTGTAGATTAACGTTACTATCTTAAGTGACCTTTTGTGGCCTAATATCCACATCACGTATTGGTAAGTTACATTTGAACTAGGGTGTTGCTCATAAAGTAAGTTACTATTTAACGTTAGCGCTGCCGTTGAACAGCGCGCACGTCATTTCCATCACTCCAGTGCACCTCTTCTTTTCAATCCATCGCGTTGGCATATTACGAATAATAATCCATAAACAAGTGCATTTTGTTGCACAACATCGTAAGGCTAGAAATCGAGCATCGAATTTTTTTATACGTTACATTTGTGAGGACCTGACTTGGCCATCTGCCAGGACGTTACGCGCTAATCTACAGTAACGTTAAACACGGGCACACGAGCAACAACGAAAGCTTGTTTAATTTTTTTTATCAAGTTGTTTTCTTTCAATTAGCACAACTTTTGTGTTTCTTTTTGGCACTGATTGATCATATGCCTCATTGATTTATTCAAGCATATTCACCTCAGTTTTTGAGTAAACATTGCCAAAATTATCCACTCAAAAACTGAGGTGCATACGCCCAGATCAATGATGCCTATGAAGAATCAGTTCCAAAAAGAAATGCAAAACCTGTTCTAATTTAAATAAAACAAGATTAAAAAAGATTAAATCTAAGACTGGACATTTCTGACCAGGATCACTAAATTAGATTTAGGAATTTCAGCACAGCATGTGTGTATTAATGTATACACACATTTATGCACTGAAATGCATTTTTAGCATCTTTGAAGAGTACTATGCATTGCGACACAGTGTGTGGCCATGAATGTGCAATTTTAGAAGAAGTATGAGAGTACATACAGTATACAATAGTATTGAGACATGCCAACACTATGATTTATGAATCACAAGAGATTAGAATTCACAGCAGGTACAAGTCTTCAATAAGAAAGACAATTGTTTAAGACATAGCCTCACATCTATGTGAAACAGTTGGGAAAATCCCCAAGTAATTGCCTCTCTAAATGATTTGATGTAAATGCAGAGACAAATGAATAAATCACGGCTTGTTTCCTGTTTGTTTGCCGAGGCTGTTGTCGCCATTTGCAAATGACAGGGCTGAGGTGTGTGGAGAAGGGTGCCAGCAGTTCACGGCGCACCAGGCCTGTGATTAATTCCACTGACAATGTAGTAACCAATGATCGATTGAGGAAGCTTGGGCTGTAAAGACCGTTTCCCCTTCACTTACTTTGCCTTTTTCAGAAGACGTCTGATATTTTGATCACCGGTAAAGGCTGTGTCAGTGGAATTAATCAATGACAGAGAGAAAGAACCACTGGAGAGCAGCTTGACAAACTGCACAGCAGAACCGAAATAGAGTTAAAGAGGATGTTAAGCAGGATGCAAAATGTGAGCAGGTTTATATCCATGATCATTTTCTGAGGTGACAACCACAAGAGTAAACTACACATATCAGTAAACAAAAAGCAGAGATATAAATCACATTGTTAGGATTGTGATTCATAATTCTAATTTTGTGTCATGTGACTTGATTTTTCATGTTCAATTTGTAGCAAAGCAGCTCTCGTCAAGCTTTAAAATTAATTAGGATTGTTTGGCAATACTAGTAACACATGTGAGTAATATTAAGATAATATGTAGATAAAAATAACATCTGCTTGCCAAACTTTATCTTCAACCTTAATATTCAGAAATTAACATTTGAATTATTGATCAATATCTTGATCAATATTTTAACTACTGTATCTGTGAAGGCTTCTGTGACTGGCAGGTGTACAATTTATTTTTTATTGATATTATTTTTAATACATAGGTCTCTTGCAGTTCGTCAAGCTTTAAAATTAATTAGGATTGTTTGGCAATACTAGTAACACATGTGAGTAATATTAAGATAATATGTAGATAAAAATAACATCTGCTTGCCAAACTTTATCTTCAACCAATTCATTATTCAGAAATTAACATTTGAATTATTGATCAATATCTTGATCAATATTTTAACTACTGTATCTGTGAAGGCTTCTGTGACTGGCAGGTGTACAATTTATTTTTTATTGATATTATTTTTAATACATAGGTCTCTTGCAGTGAGGCTAATAATTTATTAAACATCTGTATCTGCAAGATTTAAGCCCAAAGGGTTGACTGACCACAGTCCAGAACACTCCTGATGTCTGCTTGATGTTTGGCCGCTAGAGGGAGCCAGTTGAATCGGAGCTTCATATGTATCTTTACCTTAAGAGTCATCAATGCATGTGGACAAGAAACGTGTCAAGATAAATCTCATGTGCACTAATGAACGCTGAAAAGCTGGTGGGTTTATTTCAGTGCATTTCCTCATTGAAACGTAGAGTACATGGGCTGAATGTTTGCAAATGATGCATTTAATTCAATTAGGAGCTGCTCACAGCATCAGTTCAGGGTCGTGTGAAGATACTAAAGTTGTTGTTGTTGATTTATCCAGCGTGATCAGAACATTTAGCTGTACAGTTGTGGGTTTAAACATGATTAAATGCTATTTTAGATTTGTCGACTCATTTGTATACTTTTAGAGATCCCTTCAATACATTCTGATACATGAGCTGTGCCAGAACGCTTTGAATTTCATCCCTCGTCACCACATGACCCTCGCAACGTCTCGAAAGTCTAAATACTGAAATCATGAATATATGCCTGTTCTTTTTATATAAATATGCATATGTTTCAGGCTCTTTTTCAAACGAGTAATTAATGTTCTGGCGGGATGTCGATCAAGCAAGACGTATTGTGTATTATGATCATTATGTTTGCATTTATTATGGATTTGATCGCCACGAATCAATATATCATAAACTAATATATATATATATATATATATGTGTGTGTGTATGTGTGTGTGTGTGTGTGTGTACATTGTAAAGGAAATTGCGGGTGAATTGAGGTTAATTGGGACATTTTCCCCAGTCATCTCAAGGTAAAAGTGTCCCAATTTATATGTATTCACACTCACACTTGGCCAAAAAGCAAGTCTGCCGCTGAGATGCTTAAACAGCACCACGTATAGACTTTGCGTCCTGATCATGTATCTAAAATCTCGTTGCCCTAATCATATATATATATATATATATATTAGTCATTCTGCAAACTCTAAATTACACTATAACGTTGTAATATGTCAAGGACATTGAAAGCAGTTGGTTCAGGGAAATGAAATCAGCTCATAAGCATGAGGAGATACTGCTGTTCTTCATTTTTCTCTTCTCTGTGATTTTCAAGTTTACCACATTTATAGTCTATGCTACAGTCATGTTGAAAATGTGGTGTTTTTATCTAGTTTCCGGTCCTCAAAATTGCTGTAGGTCATCATTCATAATCATATATTTTTTTTCTAGAAATTGATTGTAATATTAAAAGGTTTTTATATAGTATTTTTATATATTTATTCATTTTTCATTAAAGGATGTTAACTTTTTTTGTGTGTGTGTTATTGGTGTTAAATACTGGTGCTCACAAATACTGGCGTGTGCAAGGAATGTGGACACCACAAACATTGTAATCTGAAACTGTAATTGGCTTGATTGTATAGTTCCTAAATGATTTCCAATAGATTAGAGAGTAAAAACATATTTTTCTGTGCCGTACTATATACTTTTACAGAAGACAGATGTGCTCTGCCTTGATTTCCGATGTCATATCCAACTGACCTTGAGACTTCACTCCTCAAGTTTTTCAGTTTTATTTACATGCACTTCCAGTAAGTCTGCATTTGTCTCCCCCCTCTAGATATCTTACATTGATGAACCAACTAATGGATGTCGCATCTCTCCGCGCGTCTCTCTTCTCTGTGTTCTGGACACAGATCAGAGTGCATCCGTGACCCTCTTCGCAACATGAACTCAAGCTGGGAGATACGTAGAACAAAAGCGTAACCATCCAGCTGTCCGTCAGCTGGTCGACCCCTGACTTTTGGAGGGGAAGCAAAAACAAAGCAAAGACAAAAAATTACAAAGATGCTAAAACGTGGAGAGGAGATGCAGCGAGATCTATGGACTTCTCTCCTGCTAGTATGGATTACTTGTGTGCCGTACTCTTCCATGGCTCCGTTAAACAATCAGTCACAAAGTTTACAAATGGCATCAGCCATGATCCCGCGAAACCGGCCAAGCGAAGGACAAAGAATCCTCAGTCGTGCCAAGAGAGGATGGGTTTGGAATCAAATGTTTGTGTTGGAGGAGTTCTCTGGACCCGATCCAATTCTGGTTGGCAGGGTGAGTAGTCTAATTGTCGGCTGAATATTAAGCTTACTTATCATGTGGAAACATTAATTCTGCTGCCTCAATGCCTTTTCGTTTGACATTTTATGAAGGAGCAATAATTGCCGTGAAGAAGAGGGCAAGGTTGGCATCGCTGACTCTCGCACAGTTTCCATCTTTAACAGTTCATTTAGGCCGAGGAAAAATACAGCTCTGGATGCTAATTTATGCACGGTGTTGTATTTCACAGGCTCTGGGAATGTTCTGCAACGAATCCAGAATGAAGGGAAACTCAAAATGAATTTTACAGGCGTAGTGTGCAATTTGCCCCATGCATATGTGTTTATGTAGAGAGGTGAGATGATATGGAGATAATTACGGGATAGGAGAGCGACCTGGCACCGGACCTGTGCAGAGAGCTCTGCGTCCTGAGAGGACTATAGTATGAGCAGGCCAAAGTAGCTTGTTCACAGATCACTGCAAGCGTGAACCTCGGGAGCCCAACCTGGCACTATGCTTGTCCAACCGCTAGCACTTTACCGTAGCCAACAAGATATGCTTGTTCCTCTTCTATCATAACTTTTTTTTACAACTAATTGCATTTTTTATTTTACTTTATTATTTTATTTTTATGATTTTATTATTATTTATTTTTTTACAATGAATTACAGAAGGTTTTTACTGTAAAGTCACTTTAGCTTCACTGCACTGACTGAACACTATCCTCACCATCAGTGAGGTGGAAAATGCCATCCTTTGTGTGTCCAAAATTTGGCAGGGTCTTTGCTAATTAAGGCCTCTCACTTGAATTATCCACTGTTTCTGCTTGCCTCCTCCTGTCACTTGGGCATGTGAATAAAACATGTGCTCTCATGTGGCCTTTACACCTGTGTTTTCCCAATATCTGCGTGACACAAAAAGTCCTTAAGAGCGGCATCAATTTTTCAAGAGCTGCAATTAAACAGCCTTTGTTGGATTCTGCCGTAGCTTTTGATCAGCAGAAATGCATAAACAAACACAACAAATGGGCTTCCCGTGATGATCTCCAAGGTAGAAGGGCAAATGAGTATGACGCTTTCAGGCTGACACATTCACAATGCTATAGGGCTCTCTGTGCGTGATGGAGACAGCTGGGAGTGCTCAGACGGTGATGTGCCATTCTGCTCCTCTCTAATGTGTTGTGCTTTATTTAACGTCATGAAGTATTTGTGCCGGGGAGCAGAATAATTGTCTGTAGGAGGACAATGCATGGAGAGTGGAGGTGAATGGGTGGACGTATGGGGTACGGATCGTACTCGGCTTCCTTGGTGGGCCAGCATTGATTGGGCTTCAATTTTATGCTGTTTTTTTTTCTCCTTAACAAACCACAAGGTTAAGTACTCATGAGCATGGCTTGCAGAGCTCAGATAAGTTCCATGTTGCAGCGAGATAGGAAGCCATGCTGTTGGAAGAGATTGAACACCGCTCCTCTCCCTCTCTCCCTCTCACCCTCTCTTTTTCACCGCCTCACTCCATCACCTAAGATCTGCAGTCCTCCCTCACTCTGTCTCTCTAATTAAAAAATGAATCAAATAAAGAGTGGGAGGTATGTGATTCAAATGGGTCATTCAAATCAGCATGTTTTTTCTTTTTTTTTTCTTTTCCCTTTTCCTGCCATCTCTGCCAGGCATGTGGTTGTGGGCTGATTATCGAGGAAACTCAGGCCGAGATTACACTCATTTCATCCTTTAGCTTTTATTACGTGCTGGTCTGATGTTTAATTATATACCCGGCTCCTGTCTTGTCAGTGCCCGAACTCCCCTTGAGCACCAGCTGCCAGTCGGAGGAGACGATTAGCATACGTGTAGAAGTGGGCATGGCAGGGCTAAGAGAGACAGCAGAGAGAGAGAGCCACAGAGGAAGGGAGAAGAAGAGTTAGCTATGGTACATGACAGCAGGCATCGCACTGTTTCACGTGGTTTTGTGGTCTCGGTGGTCTGACTCACTGGGCTGGCAGTGCAGCTCGCCGTCACCTGGTTCTGAAAGGTGCGTCAAACACGGCACAGCTCGTGCTTCTTTAACAAGACTGAGCTTGTTTTAGGTGGTTGTGGAGTTATAGGGGAGGCCAGGGCTAGTTGTCACACTTTTTACTCCAGTGAGTATTTCTAAGGGTAGGTTTCTGTTTAGACACATGCGATACCGTTATATATATATATATATATATTATATATATATATATATTTCACATTAACATTTTTTGTATTGTTTTTTATTCTCGTTTTTTTTTTTTTTTTTCTCAAACAAGGTTAAACTTCCTCACATATTCCTCACATATAATCAATAGTATATTACAACCTTTCCTAAACTCATTTTTTATTATGTTAATTTGACCTTTCATATTTATTTATTTTTATTAGTAGTATTTTTTTAATTGTATTTTTATAGTATTTTTTGTTAATAGAAAAAAAAAAAAAAAAAAT
>NW_015647043.1:123878-128090 GCF_001515625.1 Sinocyclocheilus rhinocerous
AATAAATAAATAAATAAATAAATATATATATATATATATATAATTTATAAATATTTCTATCATAACTTTTTTTTACAACTAATTGCATTTTTTATTTTACTTTATTATTTTATTTTTATGATTTTATTATTATTTATTTTTTTACAATGAATTACAGAAGGTTTTTACTGTAAAGTCACTTTAGCTTCACTGCACTGACTGAACACTATCCTCACCATCAGTGAGGTGGAAAATGCCATCCTTTGTGTGTCCAAAATTTGGCAGGGTCTTTGCTAATTAAGGCCTCTCACTTGAATTATCCACTGTTTCTGCTTGCCTCCTCCTGTCACTTGGGCATGTGAATAAAACATGTGCTCTCATGTGGCCTTTACACCTGTGTTTTCCCAATATCTGCGTGACACAAAAAGTCCTTAAGAGCGGCATCAATTTTTCAAGAGCTGCAATTAAACAGCCTTTGTTGGATTCTGCCGTAGCTTTTGATCAGCAGAAATGCATAAACAAACACAACAAATGGGCTTCCCGTGATGATCTCCAAGGTAGAAGGGCAAATGAGTATGACGCTTTCAGGCTGACACATTCACAATGCTATAAGGCTCTCTGTGCGTGATGGAGACAGCTGGGAGTGCTCAGACGGTGATGTGCCATTCTGCTCCTCTCTAATGTGTTGTGCTTTATTTAACGTCATGAAGTATTTGTGCCGGGGAGCAGAATAATTGTCTGTAGGAGGACAATGCATGGAGAGTGGAGGTGAATGGGTGGACGTATGGGGTACGGATCGTACTCGGCTTCCTTGGTGGGCCAGCATTGATTGGGCTTCAATTTTATGCTGTTTTTTTTTCTCCTTAACAAACCACAAGGTTAAGTACTCATGAGCATGGCTTGCAGAGCTCAGATAAGTTCCATGTTGCAGCGAGATAGGAAGCCATGCTGTTGGAAGAGATTGAACACCGCTCCTCTCCCTCTCTCCCTCTCACCCTCTCTTTTTCACCGCCTCACTCCATCACCTAAGATCTGCAGTCATCCCTCACTCTGTCTCTCTAATTAAAAAATGAATCAAATAAAGAGTGGGAGGTGTGTGATTCAAATGGGTCATTCAAATCAGCATGTTTTTTTTTTTTTTTTCGTTTTCCTGCCATCTCTGCCAGGCATGTGGTTGTGGGCTGATTATCGAGGAAACTCAGGCCGAGATTACACTCATTTCATCCTTTAGCTTTTATTACGTGCCGGTCTGATGTTTAATTATACACCCGACTCCTGTCTTGTCAGTGCCCGGACTCCCCTTGAGCACCAGCTGCCAGTCGGAGGAGACGATTAGCATACGTGTAGAAGTGGGCATGGCAGGGCTAAGAGAGACAGCAGAGAGAGAGAGCCACAGAGGAAGGGAGAAGAAGAGTTAGCTATGGTACATGACAGCAGGCATCGCACTGTTTCACGTGGTTTTGTGGTCTCGGTGGTCTGACTCACTGGGCTGGCAGTGCAGCTCGCCGTCACCTGGTTCTGAAAGGTGCGTCAAACACGGCACAGCTCGTGTTCCTTTAACATGACTGAGCTTGTTTTAGGTGGCTGTGAAGTTATAGGGGAGGCTAGGGCTAGTTGTCACACTTCTTACTCTAGTGAGGATTTCTAGGGGGAGGTTTCTGTTTGAAAGTGAGTTTCTGCATAGACATATGCGATACTGTTTGGTGTCAGTAAGATTTCTTTAATATTTCTATATATATATTACTATATTTCTATAATAAATTTCAAAAGTCTGCAATTATTTGCTAAAAAACACAGTAAAAATGTGAATTCTGTGAAATTTTATTACAGTAAGTGTTGCTTAATATTTTTGTGGGAATGATGATTTTTTTTTCAGGATTCTATGACAGAAAGTTCAAAAGAACAACATTTATTTAAAAAATAAGATAGATAGATAGATAGATATGCTATAACTAATTCAAAGGGCAATATATTTAGCAGTCAAAAATAATTCACAAAAGTTCTAACATTTACAAAACACGTGACGAGCTCACATGGAGAAAAAAAAAAAAAATGAATAACTTTGCTATCAAATATTAATTAGTAGCGCTCTGTCATTTTGTAATGAAAGCCAGAGTGGATTAGTTTCACTGAGCACAATGACTGGAGCTGAGAAGGGATATAAATTTAACGTTGGTCGGGCGTTAAAGCTACACTGTTCCAATTCTGAAATAAAATAGCCCGTTTTACAGTCGAGGGACGTCGTAGAAATGCTGGTGTCTAAAAGTGCTTTAGTGGCATTTGGAAGTGTGCCCTATAGCTAAGGGGAAAAGAAAAATATTGTGACAGTTTGAATGTAAGAAGCAGTGAATCCCTGAAATGGACAATCGATTAATATTCTCTGTGCTGCCTGTGATGGGATTTGTTGTTAACTGCCACTTTGTTTTTTTTGCTACCATGACACATTGCTGGGAATCCACTGAAACTGTCCCAATTATTCTACAGAGGAAGCATTGTGCTTTCAAACGGTGGTGTAACAAAGCCTCCTTTCTTTTTCAAGGAGTCAGAGTATCTCTTGTGGAAAACAATATCATGATGGTCATTTCAGAAGATTTCTGGACGAAGCTAGGGTTGTTCACAACTAGCACAACCTTTTATATTACTACCATCGTAATGTATGCACACAAGAAGCAGTTCTGTTGTTCAGTCGCTCCTGGTCACGCTCTGTACTGAGTGGTGCGAGTTAGACCACAGAGCAGAACTTGCCCTGTTCAACCTTCTTGACACTTCATGAATTATCTATATTCCTCCCACTGATCCACTCCGGAGAGTTACAGCTCTAACTCTCAGTTGTTTCTATCAAATATTAATTAGTAGCGCTCTGTCATTTTGTAATGAAAGCCAGAGTGGATTAGTTTCACTGAGCACAATGACTGGAGCTGAGAAGGGATATAAATCTAACGTCGGTCGGGCGTTAAAGCTACACTGTTCCAATTCCGAAATAAAATAGCCCGTTTTACAGTCGAGGGACGTCGTAGAAATGCTGGTGTCTAAAAGTGCTTTAGTGGCATTTGGAAGTGTGCCCTATAGCTAAGGGGAAAAGAAAAATATTGTGACAGTTTGAATGTAAGAAGCAGTGAATCCCTGAAACGGACAATCGATTCATGTTCTCTGTGCTGCCTGTGATGGGATTTGCTGTTAACTGCCACTTTGTTTTTTTTTGTGACCATGACACATTGCTGGAAATCCACCGAAACTGTCCCAACTATTCTACCGAGGAAGCGTTTTGATTTTAAACAGTGGTGTAGCAAAACCTCCTTTCTTTTTCTAGGAGAGTGTCTCTGTGGAAGACAATACCATGATGATTGTTTCAGAGGATTTCTGGATGAAGCTAGGGTTGATCACAACAAGCCCGACCTTGTATATTACTACTATCGTAATATATGCACACAATAAGCAGTTCTGTTGTTCAGTCGCTCCTGGTCACGGTCTGTACTGAGTGGTGCGAGTTAGACCACAGAGCAGTACTTGCCCTGTTCAACCTTCTTGACACCTCATGAATTATCTATATTCCTCCCACTGATCCACTCTGGAGAGTTACAGCTCTAACTCTCAGCTGTTTTGCTGCGGGTTTCTGTTGCTCTGAAAAACGCTACAGCTTCTCACTTTCAGGTAACTAAACCTGCATACCAGACTGCTAGCCTCAGACTGCTTGCCTACGAACCGCCCACAGACCGTGCATTAACCGCCTGATACGTGTTGCATGCAAATTTGGAAAGCACTTTATCAATCTAGTAAATTCGAAACTGATTGGCTGATTTTACATAACTTGAAAGATTAAGGTCACAGAGGTGCGTGCTTTTAATCAGTTCTTCTGGGAACACATACGTACAGATACAGCTAGCGCTTTTGAAGATGAAATAATCTCTGGATTTGATTTGCTTGTTTGAAACTTTGAGAGCTTTGTGTGTGTCAATTTAAATAGATATCTTCATGTAAAAACTATATATTCTGGTTTGTTTTATAATGCAGTATGAGAGATAAGTTGTGTCCCAAATGATATACTATGCACTTATATAATTCAATGTACTCTACTGTCTAGTGTATGAATTATTTAAGGTTATTTTGTCATCTGTCGGAGCCTGTTAGCCCCTTCCTCTCCTCTACAAAAGAAAGCTGTGACAGTTCAGTGCATGAAATGTTGAACTTTTTTTGGGGGGGGGGGTTAATTAAATGCATCACCTGGATATTTGA
>NW_015647043.1:128187-133849 GCF_001515625.1 Sinocyclocheilus rhinocerous
GGGGGGGTTAATCAAATGCATCACCTGGATATTTGAAGTGCACTAACTAACTAACTTACTAACTAACTAAATGAATGAATGAATGAATGAATAAATAAAATATCTAGTATAATCTCTAGTCATTTTCAGTACTCCCTTTGTCTGAGTGTTTTCTGCACGTTTGCAAACAATGCCACAACATTATTTATTAATTAATTAATTTATATTATTATTATTAATATTATTAGTGTGTGTGTGTGTGTGTGTGTGGTATAGATAGCTTCTCCTGTCTAAGTGGGTGGTTCTTGGCCAGAATGAGCTGCTGTATGTTTAGTTAAAGGTCTGACTAACAACTTCTTCCTTTTTTTTTTTTTTTTTAAAGCGATAGTTCACCAAAAAGAAGAAAAAAAGAATAAAGAAAAATAGAAAATTGTGACATCATTTACTCACCTCCATGTCATTTCATGACGCCAACCTGTATGAAACCACATGAGGATGAGTAAATAATAACATAGTCTCCATTTTTGGGTGAGTTATCCGTTTTAAGAATGTGATGCGTAAGTGTTTGTATTTGCAGGTCTTCATTTTTTTTTTCTTTTTAATGTCTGATTCATGTAATTACGTACATAACAAGATTATAACGAGTGTGTCCAGGGTAATGCTGTGACATATGATTCTGTCCTTTAATTCCATCACACACTTATGGTGCGTCACACAGCTTCATTCCTTGCTGCTATCTGACGAGGGGCTTTTTAGCAGATCAAAGGTCCACCTTCTGATCCCCTCACGAGTTACCCCTGCCAACGCACACTCTGATCTGAGACGGTACTGTGCATTAATCTGCATTTGCTCAGGTTAGGAGGGAGCCAGTGCAAGTTCTAATGGATATCGAGCAGTTGCGTGTGATTGAAGGGCCGGCGAGTGGGCACTAACGAGGGTATTAGTGGACTTATCAGTAACCCAAGTAATGAGATGCTGATGATCACCACTGGCCACTGCATCCATCTGCAGCTCCTGATCTGACCTGTGATTGGGATTGTGCCACTGGTGATGCAGAAGGAGAGATGAATAAACTGTCGTCTTATATGAACTTTGAACTTTTTTATGGTTAGGGCTGGCAAAGACAGAACAGCAAATGACAACGTGATCTCATTAGTAATCGCAGCTGTGTTTGCATAGACACTGAAATGTAATAATTAACACTAACAGCATGTAAAATAGCATTTTATGTTAGCATTTTATGTATGAAGTATGAAGTTTGCACTTCTGAGAAGTACAAATGTTATAAGTAATGTAACAATTTTAGATCTACATACAGTACAAAAATTTAGTAATAGTATATTGTGATTTATTGTCACTGTAAATTTATCTACGGTTCAGATGTTTTTTTTTTGTTTTTTTTTTGGTCATTTAAAACAATATTATGAAATATAATAACAATTTAAAATGCATGTAACTGTTTAATATTTTAATATATTTTAAAATGTAATTTATTCCAGTGATGGCAAAGCTGAATTTTCAGCAGCCATTACTCCAGTCTTCAGTGTCACATGATCCTTCTAATATGTTGATTTGGTGCTCAAGACACATTTCTACTTGTCAATGTAAAAAATGTTATGTAACGTTAAAGTTATGTTGCTTAATATTTTTTTGTAGAAACTGTGACACTTTTAACGATTCTTTGAGGAATAGAACATTAAAAAACAGCTTTTTAAAAATAGAAATATTTTGTAATATTATAGCCTAAATGTCTTACTGTCACCTTTGATCAATTTAATGCATTTTTGCAGAATAAAAGTATTAAATCTTAAAAAAATTAAAATAAAATATTGCCCCAAAACTTTTGAATGATAGTGTAAATAAAATAAGATTTCTTATTACTTCAGTACTTTTAAATGCTGTTAATATGTCTATATTGTAAATTTCAGTGTATATCCAAATGTGAAAATTTGTGTGTTTTGAATGTGGCATACAAATACCTGCAAATACTAAAGAGACCAGGCTGATAATAATTAGGGGCAACAGGATTGGACGATGATGAAATAAAAATATAGACAAATCCATATTGCTCACTGCTCGCAAGATCTCAACTGCTGTCCCATAGCTCTAACTTATGTTTTTTACTGTTATCAAAATGAGTTATCATGAAGCGGTGGTGGTACTGTAGCACTGCAAGATTATCAATAAGCATCAAAAAAGAATCCTACGGCACAAGTCAGTGCCCCTCTTGTTCTTGTTGCCTCACCATTAAATTCAGCACCCTTTGTTCCTTTCTTTCTATTTCATGCCTCCTATTCAGTGTGTTATTTCACCCAAGAGCTGTGGGTCGTGCAGGCCATTAAAGCCATTATATCATTGCTAGGTGAGCACAGTCTGTTGTCTCTCTGTCTGTCTCGGTGTCTGTCTCTCTCTCTCTCTCTCCGCACAGTGCTGTAATAAAACACCAGGTCTCTGCACAGTGTCCAGCTGAGCTGTGGGATCACATTAACACCTCTCGGACCAGCCGGACAGCTTGTCTATAGCTCTGTGTTGTTGTCTTTGTCCACATTAACAAGGTCTGCCTGTATATATATGTGTGTGTGTGTGTGTGTGTGCATGATTGCTACATGTGTGTAAAGAGTCTTAACTTGACAGAAGAGCATTTCTTGAGCTAAGCATATTTCCATTACAACAGCAAGGTCACGGTACAACTGCAATTACAGACAAAAGCCCTGCTCCATCTGCCTTTCACCAGGTGCGCTTGAATCATTAAATATGTATACTGCCCAGCATTTAAATAAATAACTGCTGGCATTTTATTCCTCTCTCCGATCGCCACGTCTTCATACCCCTCGCAGCATCTCTCCGCTCATTCTTTTCACACACACACACACACACACACACACACACACACACACACACACACACACACGAAAACACATGATATACAGCTCCAGCAGGCGTAATGAGCCAGTGTGGCAGAGGTGTGACAACAGCAGTGCACCTTTGCAGTGACTTATAGGGTCTGGTCGCGGTGAGAGTTGTTTGAGGTGTAAATCCCACATCCCTCGGTGGTAACAAGAACACAAACAAACACAGGCACACTTTGTCCCTGCGCTCTGAATCCTCTGCCGAAGTGACACCAGGGCTCGGGATGAGGAATCTGCATGCGCTCCTCATCGGTTCTCCTCAGAATGTTGTGGGAATCCACAATGAACGCTTTATAAACGTTTTCATGTGGTGTGGATGAGGTAGGAGTCAAGCCAATGAATGAAGAAGAGAAAGAATACGCTGGCGGAAAAAAAAAACAGACGCAACCAACTGTACACAAAGACGATTTCATTCACGCTGTCAGGTAATGGCAGCGCAGTACTGAATATCCACAGCCATCTTTTCTGCTCATCTGTTCATTAAGTGAAAAAATATCATCTGTACAAAGGCCACCCACCTTGCTTCTTACAGGCGAGGAAGAAAATCCATACATCGACAAAGCTTTTATAACCGTCTTTCTCTGTGGGCCAGATAGTCACATGCCTTTTGAGCCTTGGCTATAACCTCAGAGGCCGTGGTGTATACTATCTCATTTCTGCTGTTTGATTAAATTGAGCATGCTCAGGTTTGAACGAAACTGCTTCGGTCAAGTATTATAGCCTTCTTTAGAGAAGAAACCGATCGTGCTCTGGCCTTGAACGGGATGGTAGAGATACACCTGGGTACTTCACATTCCTGATGTTACCTTTGTTTGCCAGCAGTCTCTGGGTTTTGGCTGTTGAGAGAACTTGTGGAGGTGGTGTATGTAGCTGCTAAATGAAGGCTTTTGGCAGAGAGCCTTGAAATCTGCGTGGACTAATCACTGGAATTAAGCAGTTAACCTTTACTGTGTCGCCTGGGCTCAATCTTTCACTGCTAAAGCGTGTTATATGGCCCTTTCACTCAGCACTGCAAGAGCCTCTGAATCACACTGTGTATACTGTAGTCAACTCACTATACAAACTGTGACTGAAGGTATCAAGAGCCATTATTTATTTAGTTTGTTCTTATTCATTTCTTTCTCTGTTAACCTTGAGAGGTCGTTGCTGGAATGAGCATTTTGAATGCCTGTGGTTGATATACTGCATAGTAGACACTGTGGTCTGTGTTAATCTTGTCAGTGAAATTGCTAACCAGGGCTCGCAAAATCGCTAGCCCGACGTCCCGGGGCTATTGTGTTTTCCAGTCGGGCTACCAAAATGTATCACCACCCTGCCCGACGGGCTATCTTGATTGAATAGTGATATAAAATTCCTAACTTGATTTGCGTTGTTCAATCGCTTGTAGGGGTGAAACGGATCGTAGCTGATCGTTTGCACTTGTTTCTAAGTCTTGCCGATTTAAACATTCAAGCGTTTTAAAACATCCACGCGCATTTGGAGCTAGTGCGCTGGTCGCGTATCCTTGCTTCTGAATGAACATATACACACAAAATTATCTCAAAATATTTGTCTCTGCAAGTATTCTCATAAACACAGTCGGTTATGTCTTAAGTGAACGTAAACAGTGGAGAAAGAAATCTCCTGTGCATCATTATATTGGATCCGTGCATTCGGTCTTAGGGGCAGCAGCCTATACCTACACCTGCTGTTCCATAAGCACCACCTGCTGTCAAGTCATGTCAAGTCACCTTTATTTAAATAGCGCTTTTAACAATACAGATTGTGTCAAAGCAACTGTACAGCATCAATTAGGAAAATATTGTGTCAATAATGCAAAATGACAATAGTAAACACTCAATTTTCAGTTAAAGGCAGTTAATCATTGAATTCAGTGATGTCATCATCCAGCTCAGTTGCCAGAGGCGACAGCAGCAAGGAACCAAAACTCCATCGGTGACAGAATGGAGAAAAAACCTTGGGAGAAACCAGGCTCAGTCGGGGGGCCAGTTCTCCTCTGGCCAGACAAAACCAGCAGTTCAATTCCAGGCTGCAGCAATGTCACATTGTGCAGAGGACTCAACTGGTTCCTGTGGTCTGGTCCCGGTGGCCGTCTAGGAGACAAGGTCTTCACTGGGGATCTGTTCTGGGGCTCATCTAGTTGTCCTGGTCTCCACTGTCTTTCAGGGCTGTAGAGGTCCTCTCTAAGTGCTGATCCACCATCTGGTCTGTAAAAATCCTTTAACGGATTTGAATATTAGAATCGTATTAGTGTGTTATGTGTAAGCCAGGTTGAAGAGATGGGTCTTTAATCTAGATTTAAACTGACAGAGTGTGTCTGCCTCCCAAACAATGTTAGGTAGGTTATTCCAGAGTTTGGGCGCTAAATAGGAGAAGGATCTGCCGCCCGCAGTTGATTTTGATATTCTAGGTATTATCAAATTGCCAGAGTTTTGAGAACGCAGTGGACGTGGAGGACTATAATGCAATAAGAGCTCGTTCAAATACTGAGGTGCTCTCTGACAGTAACCTGTCAGAGAGTGACATTTGTGTCTCATTCACAAAGCTAAAATCAGACCATTCTGTTTTTGCTTCAAATTTTGAAATTATACAATCCAAATAACATTTAGTATATTTTTTGGATAGTAATTCAAATACAGTGGTTGCCTCTGATTTTAAATAGAGCACAGGCAAAGCCTTTGTTTATATGAAGAGATTTATTTTAGTTGCATAATTTTTTACTTGATTTGGGATTATTTTTTTCAATTTCAAGTTAGTTTTATTATTTAACATTT
>NW_015647043.1:140231-166016 GCF_001515625.1 Sinocyclocheilus rhinocerous
AGTACATCTGGTGTTATGGGAAGTGTTCCCGGTTCTGGTTGTCCTAATTAATGCAGTCTAAAAATCCTTTAACGGATTTGAATATTAGAAATGTGTTAGTGTGTTATGTGTAAGCCAGGTTAAAGAGATGGGTCTTTAATCTAGATTTAAACTGACAGAGTGTGTCTGCCTCCCAAACAATGTTAGGTAGGTTATTCCAGAGTTTGGGCGCTAAATAGGAGAAGGATCTGCCGCCCGCAGTTGATTTTGATATTCTAGGTATTATCAAATTGCCAGAGTTTTGAGAACGCAGTGGACGTGGAGGACTATAATGCAATAAGAGCTCGTTCAAATACTGAGGTGCTCTCTGACAGTAACCTGTCAGAGAGTGACATTTGTGTCTCATTCACAAAGCTAAAATCAGACCATTCTGTTTTTGCTTCAAATTTTGAAATTATACAATCCAAATAACATGTATTTAACATCTTTTTTGTATAGTAATTCAAATGCACTGGTTGCCTCTGATTTTAAAGAGAGCACAGGCAAAGCCTTTGTTTATATGAAGAGATTTATTTTAGTTGTATCATTTTTTTATTTGAGTTGGGATTTGTTTTAAAATTTCAAGTTAGTTTTATTATTTAACATTTAAATTTCACAAAGAAATATGCAGCATTTTGTCTGAGAAATAATAAAAGGACACCTCTTCATTTATAATTTGTCTTAAATCTCATTTTGTAAAAAAATAAAAAATAAATCGTAAGAAAATTGAATCGTGTAATCTGTATCGTGAATTTTATCACACCATAAGTTTAGTGAATCGTTACATCCCTATATGCTACTAGTTTTTGCTGATCATGCTGATTTGTCCACAGTAAAGTTCAGCCGATGTCTTTTTTTTATTCGGGCTAGTTAAATTCATTTTGGGCTACCAAAACCTGAAAATGCCTGCCCGAAGAGGGATTTTGAAATTTTGCGAGCCCTGCTAACAAATGTGTTTGTTGAAATCTCATTTTTGATCATAAAGAAGCACAGTGATGATTTTAATTAAATATTTGTTGGAATGAGCTGAATGAATCTGAATGCAACTGGAACTTACCTTTAGACAGAATGACGCAAATGTATAGGTGAATTTGAGTTAATACTAATCAGAATATGTAACAAATGTGGATATGTTATCGCATGCGATTATACTTTCCTAAACAGTCTAAACCTTCACTGAAAAAGTACAATAACATTCAAAGGTATTTTATATATTTTTTTATATTTTTGAATATCTCTTATGTTCACCAAGGCTGCATTTATTTAACCAAAACTGTAAATATTGTAATGTTGTAACACCTAACTTTTTGATGCTACATAAAGATTGAGGGACCACAGAGACTGATTCATTTCAGTGAGCCATGTGTATTAAAGACATACTGTGAGCCACACATTCATATCAACAAGTCCAAACATTAGCATATAGAGTCTTCCAGAGTTGAGGAAACATCAATTAAGTCCACCAAGTCCATCAGTTCATAGATATGACCATAAGTAGCATTTTGTCACAGTGAAATCAGTCTTTAAAGTGGAAAATATGAGACCAGCAGTCCTTAAATGAAGCAAGGAAGAATCGGAACCAGCAAACAATTCATCCGTTTGTTGATCATAGAATAAGATGAGTAGATGTTTGGATGAAGACAATTAGCCCCTTTTTGTCTAGGTCCTGTTTATATCTGTGCTGTTTCCTCTCTCATACAAGAACCCTCTGCATTTAAACAAACATACAATCAACACGTGTTTAGTATTAACCCCTAACAGAAAGCA
Organism: Sinocyclocheilus rhinocerous; assembly: GCF_001515625.1. Lineage (NCBI taxonomy): Eukaryota > Metazoa > Chordata > Actinopteri > Cypriniformes > Cyprinidae > Sinocyclocheilus > Sinocyclocheilus rhinocerous. The sequence goes on from NW_015647043.1 coordinate 142,017, forward strand.
TATTTACAAACTCTACATACATACAAAACAATGCCTTACTTACATTTGAGAGCAAGAACAAATTGTTCCTCAAATCAGGGCACCAACAAAGGACAGCAAAGGTGAAGACATTCCATGTGCTTAGCACACCACTTCCTGCCTAATGCTACTTCTTTACCCCCTTTTAGGCAAATGAGCAACTCAGAATACAGAGCGCCCCCTAATGATTGGTATAGCTATAACATGCAAAGAACTACTGGGAACAAATGTGACAGTAAAACTGTTACAATGTTATATTTTGAATTAGAATTAAAATTAATGGTTAATCTGAATTTACAGCAGCCATTGCTTCAGTCTTCAGTGTCACGTAATCCTTTTTTTTCAGGGCCAATTTATATAGCCTGGGTTCAGTTTGTTTACATATATTTTGTGTGTTTTATACATATTTTAAATGTTTGTACATTAAAAACAAGTCAAGTTTGATCTGTTACAGCCTATTATTGTCTGCCAAAATGCTATTTTTATCTACTAAAATTATATTCAAGTCCTGTCAGAATTAGGGTGACCAGACGTCCCGTTTTTCCCGGGACAGTCCCGTATTTCAGCTCTATTTTTATTGTCCCGACTTATTTTGAAAAAATCTAAAATTATTTTGTCCCGTATTTCACAATTTCTTTAAGACTGGGTGATCAGAGCGAGTAGTAGAAATGTTCTGTCACACGAGAACAGACTATTCAAAAGTAACTAAGCTTGTCGTAGAACGAAATTACCATCCAATCACAATTTGTTATCGATTAACTTGCAGTAATGAAGTCGGGATAGGCGGAATCACGCTGAATGACACACAACAGAAACGCTCTCTCGGCGTTTATCCCGCGCGATCACAGTTCTGCGATCAGTTCTCCTTGTGCCTTAATTGTCAAATACACACAACTGTCAAAATGTCCATCGTGTGGAGTATCTCACGTAAATACAGTCGGTTATGGCTTAAGTGAACGTAAACAGGTGGGTGAAAATCGGATATGTGTCAGTATATTACATTCATTCGGTCTTAAAGGGACAGCAGCCTAATTAAATACCTGTCTGTCTCATTAATGTTAATCAAACAACAAAATATGTTAAATAAATATACATGTTAAACCTACTGTATTAGAAAAACGAGTTTATTTTATATTTAATTTGTATCTATTGCATTTGTCTTATGGTTTGTAATTTGCTTCTTAATTTTTATATTAAAAAAAATAACTATGTACGTGTGTGTGTATACAATTTCCCATATCGTGATCATATATCAGGCCCTCCAAGCCAAACCCACATTCCCACCCCCCCCAACTTGTCTCATCCCGTATTGAACCATGATAAATCTGGTCACCCCCAATGGACTATAATTAATGATTAGCACTTGAAGAGAATTTTAAGAGGCTTTTTCATTGAGTCAAAAAATATGACAAAAAAATTATAATAATAATAAAGAACACTGGTTATAGCTCTGCTTTAATTCAATGATAATGTTCTTTTTTTTCGTCCAGTTCTGGTGAATTATAACTGACCATAAGAAAGCCAAATTTGCTTACTTGCTGAGAGACTTGATGCAAGAGCACGTGGTTTAGTTTAAGTTCTGGCAGCTAGGCTAATTTCTCCATCATTTTGGATTGCAATTATTCAATCCTGATTACTTAAACACTTGATTATAATTATTTAAACCTTCTAATTGCTCACTGGTATAGTCATTGTGGGCTGCTAAGTCATCATCCAGTGAGTCAGTGGATGCTTGGCAGGGCTAAGCAGCTCGCTTCTGCAGACGGCACCCTGCATCAGGGGAACTGCAGGCAGAAGGGCTTATCCCAGGCTCCCTCAACCCATGAAAGCCTAGGAGCCAAACTGGGAGGATAGAGTAATCTTGTCGAGAATGGATGTCGCTATTGTGCTTTTTGATGTGTAGTTAACTGGGAGCAAATGTGGGAGCAGGCGAGGTGTAGACAATGGAGGAAAGGCCTATTTTGAGATCTTTAAGAACAGCCACCATTCACTGCTGCCTTCTGCCCGAGCTCCAAAATAACAACAAAAGAGGAAGTAAACCCCTGCTTCCGGTGCTTTCTAGCATTGTGGCACCTCATGTTGTTGGTGTCTGTTGCTGCTTGGCAGCCATTTTGAGAAGAACAACAAGTAACCATGGTAAATCGATTGCCCCGGTTGTCTCAGTGACACACCTGCAAGATTGTCTGAGAGCCAGCGAAGTGTGCCAATGACCTTTATTGCAAATGAGCTAGTTTTGTTTAATAATGCTGCTTGAGAGAGTAAGAATAAAATAGAATAACTCAGAGAGAGAGAGAGAGAGAGCAAAGCCTTGTGTGACGCTCTTGTGCACGTGAATCAATAATCAGCATTCGAGCATGTGATGCATTGTTTCATGCCATTGTGATTCTGTGTAAATACATTTAGGCCATCGTTGTGCAGCATTAGAAAGTCTGCATAAACACACAGTATATTTGGCTGCTTTGATGCGGGTTGTATATGTAGATCAATGCTTCTCAACCGGGGGTCGGGGCCCACTAGGAGGCCTCAGCAAGCCTTCCAAGATGAGTTTAAACACTAAAAAAAATCTAGTGTAGAACCACTAAAAAAAAATCTAGTGTAGAAACAATTTTCATTGATTATTTATATAATCATATATATGAGGAATCAGCAAGTAACACATTGAATTAAACATGAATGTTTTAATGAAAAAAGAAGAAATTAAATGTTTTCATGTAGAAGCTACTCTTTAACTACTCTTAGATTATTTTAAATAATATGTAACTGTGAAAAACGTTATTTATTTTTTATTTTATTTTATTTTATTTTTTTTTTTATTACAGTGAATGATTTTAAATGAGACCTGGAAAAAAAGGTAAATTAAAAGTTCCAAAACACCAATTTTAAATTAATACACATTTCACTTTTTCTGCCAAGCTCTAAAATATTTTATTAGATGAAAATAAATTAGATTAGAAAAAAATATTATTTAAAAAAGAAAAACATATTGTTAATCCTTATCCATAAATATAAACCACGAACAACTGGAAGGGTCCTACAAATTGATTGGTTAAAAAGATTGTTCACCCTGTAAAACATTCAGCTCTTAAAATTCCTGAAATTTAACTATTTTAATGTTGTTAATCATGGTTATTTTTAGTTACTTATTTTAGTTTTTTTTTTTTTTTACAGAAATTAGAAGCATCCATAAAATAAAATAAGTTTTGAAAATAAAACTAGGTCTAGGGGCCCATATATTGTGGTGGGCAATGGAGGACCTTGGATTCAAAAAGGCTGAGAACCATTTATGCAATTTCTGGGCAAATTTTACAGTAAAATAGTGTCATAACGCTGCATTGAAGCAGTCTGTAGGCCATTATACACATATACTCACGCTCGCTCACCCACATATCAGTTGCAAATGACTTTTCTCACATCTTCATCTCGACAATGTCCCAACATGATCTATTCTAGTCCAGACATCCTAAAAATGCTGATTATATCTAACAAAATGAAGCAAATCTCGTCACAGGCCCTGTTGTGATAGTACAAGGTTTTAACATGCTAATGCGCTGGGTGGGTTTTGCAGACAACATTTAATCTAATTTCAATTCCTCCTTTCCTCTTCTTGGCATTGAGGGGTTGCATGAAAAATTCAAGCCGTTATAATATGAGATCCAGATGAATCATGAATCCTTAATGGCTATCAGGCCTGTATAGGCCGGCCTCTGGAATTACACTCAAAGAATGATGACTTTCTTTGTACTGGGCCAGTTGCCTGTGTCTTTTTTGTATATATATATATATGTGTGTGTGTGTGTGTGTGTGTGTGTGTGTGAGTGTGAGTGTGAGTGTGAGGAGTATTGCAGTGTGAGGAACAGAACAAGAGCCTGAGTGATGCTTCTCATACAGGCATGAGCTTACACCTTCATGGTACAGAGATGAAGGAAAAAGAGACAGAACAAGTGTGAAAAGGATTGGAGACATGCTACTCCACACATATCGGTTTGTGTCTTAAAGTTTATTAGCTTGTGCTGATGGAGTGGACATGTATGATGGTGTGAAAAGGAAAGGAAATAAATAAAGGAAATACACTCTCTCTCTCACCTCCTACACTAATGTGTCAAAAAAGAGAGATGTCTAAATCATTAGTATCTATAATTACTATTATTTAAGGCTTTCTAAGAATCACATTTGCAATTGAGCTGCCAAATTGATTGGTTGCAACATGTAACAAAAACGGTTTTCTGCAAGAACACACACACACAGGGTGTTGAGACACATTGTGTTATTTCTCCAGATGGTGTATGATTTCCTCAAAGTGCTAGAGAGCTATCGGCATTTTCAAACTGATATTGGATATCTGTTGTGTGTCCTTGCTACAGGAAATTCATATGTGTTCAGAGTGAACATTGACTGCCTTTCTTTTTTATTATAGCACGCTCTCAGGCAAAAACAAACACATACGTAAAGCCTGACGTGCAATCACACAGGAACATGAACACATAAGCGGAGACAGACGGCGCACCGGAAATTCTTGGCCAATAACAGATCCGTCATGTCATGCCAAATATTACAGGTGCGCACATTACAAATGCAAGGTCACTGCCGTGCTGCCACTGTGTATTTTTATCCACGTGGAGGAAGCTGAAAACATGTCAGGTAGCTTTTCTCGTGCTCGCCTAGCTTATGGCTCACTATTTTCACGGATCCTGGTACGAAGCACACTTAGTCAAAGGGGATGACCAGGCTAGCCAATTGCACTCCTGCAGATCGATGCAATCTCACATTGCCATGTTTCAGCCCATTTGTCTGTGTCTCCAAGATACTTTTAGAAACGTTCCAGGGCATGTTTCTTCAGTTCAAGAAGGCATTCCGGTGTCAGTGTGCTGTTGTTTTTCCTCCAGACTGCAGTCAAACGGTAATGCAACTTTTGCTTATCACATGGTTGTGGACATGTGCGGCGTCTGCTGCCAGAAATCTATCTCCAAGACGGCCCGCCCATGCACATGACCTTTTTCTTTTGTTAACGCGTAGTGTTTTCATAAATTCTGTGCTGATATCGCGGGCCTGATAATTACTACGCTCCTGCACACTCGGCCTCTTTATTAGTTTCCTGACAATGGGCTGTCTCGTCAGCTACACCGCTGCAGGGCCAAGAAAACTTACTCCCCCTTGCCTCTCTTGTTCGTGACCTGAAATGAATCAGATGCTCGCTGACGCCCCCCTGACATCTGAATATTGGTAATAAAGCTAAGAACACGTTATTTAAATTCAATCAGAGAGCTTAGTTTGAAAAAACATAATCTTTTTAAGTAAGAGCAGACATTGGGTCATATTCACTTACCATGCATATACACATATTTGTGTGTAAAACTTGTGTGTGTGGGAATGTTTTTATGTTTTTAATTATTATTCATCAGAGCTCACACTTAAATGTATTCTAAAGTTTAGGATTACATTTGGAACCAAATGAAACCTCATTCACACAAAACCCTGGTGACCTTATAGACATGGAAATGTATCATACACACACACACACACACACACACATACATATATATATATATATATATATATATATACTTAAAAAAAAAATAAACATCTTACTGACCCCAAACTTTCGAATGGTTGCGTATAGTTAAAAAATGTATAAATACTGTAAGTGTTTTAGTGTAGAGTAATACAAATGATCTGCATGATATTTGTATCTAGGCCTCTATTAAAAGGTATTTATGATGTTTGACTACCTGTGGGCACAAGCTCCAATTAATTCAGAGGTATAAACTTTTGAACAAGGAAAATATACAAATGTACCTCTTAAATTCCATGCAAAAGTTTATAAGAACTTAACATATGTAATTTTTAACGAATGAGATACATGTATGTCCTCAGAATTTGTATGATTTGTTCATGCGTTATGAAGAAATAAAGTAGCTCTGAATGTCCATGCTTGTTCTACTTTTCATTCACAAATTTTCAATTTTCACCAAAAAAAATTTATTCATTTATTTTCCTAAATAAAATGTGAAATATCTCTTAGCAGAATGTAAAACTATGTTGTTTAATGAATGAAGGGGATGCATTTTTGTTTAGAAGCATTTTGTTTGCATAGAAAAATGTTTCTCTCTTATCCTTTGTGTCATTATGGGACACCACTGCAGCATCACTCTATCTGTCCTTGCCTAGGCTTGAATCCGTAATAAGCCCATCAGGTGAATATGATGGCGAAATGACAGGGAGGAAAAGGAGATTACAGTGTTGATGCTAAGGCTGTAGGAAGGGCCTGTACACATGTTATTGAATTTTTTGGGATCCCTTGCCAGTAGTTTTGTCCTTGTCAATACAGATCACACTCTGTAGGTCAGACTCTGGGGAATAGGTCACTGAGGTTTGATCTGAAAGAACTGAGGCTAGGAAAGCAGAGAGGGAGAGATATACAGTCATATTATTTTACTGCTCCACTCAATATATTATATAGCCGCTCTTTATAACGGAAAGCTAACTTTTATGTTATCATATTTGTGAGTGGCAGCAGTGCTTGGTGATAAGGGCACATCCTGTGTGCGGGAGTGCAATCTGAACCTGAAGGGGTGGATGGTGATGGGAACTAACTACTTACGAGTGAGAGGGGCTGGGCTGGATGTGTCTGTTAGGGAACATAATTACTACTAATGACCATTAGGAGTTCAGTTTTCACCCTCCAGGGATTGGTGAAAGGGCTTTCGCCTTATCAGTTGATTAGTGCAAATCGTGGAGGCCGGATCCAGCATGTTAAGTAAACGTGACTGAGAAGTGTAGCATTATCTGGGGAAGACTAATGGAGCAGCGCAGAGTTCATCCTGAGCTAATGTGAGCCGCATATACGGAACCACTTACAGAAATCAGATAATAATATCAAAAATTGAGCCACCTCCCCATCCCACCCCAAACACCACACACATCTCTTTCCACATACTGCTTTTCCACTAGTCTTGTTTATTTGCATATGTAAGTGAACCCTATATATGGATCTTTCTTCTTGGATTTGGCCTCTTGCGAAGGAAAATGCAGCCAAGGCAATTAGTTGTTGACGGAGCAGTATCGCTGAAATGATCGCATGAGGTGCAAACAGGGCCACGTTTGATGTGTTCAGATTAATCCATAATTGGACAAGGGCTGGGAGGGATAAGACCATGTCATACACGCCTGGACATGTTCTCTCGCCTCTGGTATGCTAATGGAATAGGTTTAGCATAAACCATATAATCGTGTTTACTGGGTAAACTCACATTCAATTTCTGGCCGAGCGGAATGATGGAGATTGAGAGATGAAAATGGGTGGGCGATAAATAATCTTGAACGTCACATGCACCGCAGGTAACTTATGAGACATTTATTGATGATTCAATATTTGTACTCATCAATGCTTATTTATGATTTATTACTTCTTTAAAAAAAGACAAGGCAATAATCAGCGATTGCCATATAAACCAAGCTGTGAGATCCTGTTGAACAAACATTGTATATTAGTCGAGAGTCCTCGTTAAACAAATGTCTCAGATTGGCTCATAGATATACACAAACCCCATAATTACTCATGGAAAAGACAGATTGAAGCAGACCCATATGATGATGATGTATCTCCTGCTGTACATGTGCGAATAATAAACCAGCAGATGTATTGTAAATATGTAGCCTTGTACTGAATGAAAAGACAGCAGGCGGTTTATTGCACTACATCTTTATGTCTGTGCTCTCAACCATGCGTTGGATGCAAACATGCCAGAAAATGTTAAAATGAATGCCACTGTAGTACTTCAGATATGTCGGGAATGCTATTTGGAATTAGTCTTTTGGAGTACAGCCTCATCATCATCAAGTAATACAGACGGTGTTTTGAGTTATGAGGTAATCTGCACAGTGATCCTTCAACATGTACATGACATTACATTCATCACTGACTTTGCCCCTTCTGGACTAGGAAATCATGTGGATCATGCTCAAATCATAAATGGAAAGCATAAAGAAATGGAACACAAACTAGGTGTGGTATAAATATATCATAACCTCTTGTTTTAAATGGGATCTGAGAAAGTAAGGGAATAATTTGCCCAAAAATAAAAATTTGCAGAACATTTTATCACCCTCAGACCATCCAAGATGTCAATGAGTTTGTTCATTCATCAGAACATAGTTAGAGAAATGTAGCATCATATCACTTGCCCACCAGTGGATTCTCAGCAGTGACTGGGTACTGTACAAAAACATCACAATAATCTACAAGTAACATCATTTAATGTCTTTTAAATGAAAAACTGCATGTTTGTAATAAACAAATTCATCATTCAAGCATTTTAACTCTAGACCATTGCTTCTGGCCAAAATATGAGGCATTAATACAATAATAATGCTTCCTCTAGTGGAAAAAGTCCAACCCCTGTTGTCATCTTTCAGGGTATGGATTTGTGTTTATTGTTTTGTTTTTTTAATCAACTGTTTATTCTTTCATTCTGATAGCACCAATTCATTTAAGGGGATAGTTCACTCAAATTAATATTATGTCATCATTTACTCACCCTCATGCTATGAAAAAATTCATAAGTGAGGGTAAGTAAATGATACCAGAATTTTCATAATGAGCGGAAGTATTCCTTTATATGAGTCTATGTCTCGCTGTCCTGTAGACCTCTACCCCCTACAAATGGCCCTCGCTGATCTTATTTGGAATCCCAACCTTGCTATATGATATTTCCTTTGAGACAGTCTCAAGTGAAAAAAATATTTCCTCAGAATATGAATTGCCCTCTCTCTCTTTCTTCCATTTTTTCTTTTTTTATCTTCCTGAGTTGGAAAGTCCCCCAAATGTAGAAAGAAAATAAGAGGGGAAGAAAGAGAAGAAAAATAAATAAAAGTTGTGTTGCAGCATTTTTGCCTGTGCAGTGGAATCCCTTTAAGGGATTTCATTTTTCTTCATCTCCCTGGGACCACACGACCTTTAAACAGAGCCACGCGCTGAAAGAAGAACACAATTATAAGTCCGATAGTCTTGTACAGTAAATGTAAACAGATAGCAGCCTGCCTCTCTGCCCTCCTCTGTCTCCCAAAAGGCAAGTAATGAGGTAGAATAGATGTAATCGTCTTGAGCAGCGGCTTTTTACCTCAGTGCTTCTTTTTTTCCCAAATCGAAAAGTATTGGCTGGTCTACAACTGCGAGGCAGAGAGATGGACTTAAAAAAATGTATGGGAGCCCTGAGATTTCACCAAAAGCATTAAAGTGATTTGTAAACAGTATAATATATGACTGCTTATAAATGGTGGTGCCATTTTTTTCATCCTAACAAAGGGGAAATATCTTCATTTCCATACAATGGAGCTGTTTTGTTGCCAGCTTGATTTTAGGGTGTTTTTTAAGTGCCAGGCTCAAAGGGGGAGATAAACAAACACAGTCCCCCCAGATATCTATGCAAGAGAAAAATTGTGGCAAACTTTGATTTGACGTCTTGTGTTAAATGAGCAATTCTGGAATTCTCGAGGCAAGAGTTTTTTTTTCCCCAATTAATTTTTTTCACAAAATATTTTGAGTTGCGTATTGTCTTGGGGGCAACGTTTGCCTTTTTGTGTGTGCTTTTCAAAGCTTCTGGTGAACAGAAACACTTGTGATGTGCTTATAGTACTATTTTAGGCAGCAATTTTAAATGCATTATTGATCTTCTGTGTTATTAATAGCATACAGTATTGAGATTTTTGCTCCTTCACCTCATTTCTCTCACAAACTGGCTCGCAACTTCAAAATGCAATTTGTTAGAGTGCATTTTGAACAGACTCGAGTCCTTTTTCTATGAGCTCTCGGACTGATGTATCTCAGTGGTTTGGCATCAGGTTTATGCATTAACAGACTGTCCTTTCCCCTACTTTTTTTTCCAGGTCTTATTTTGTGTTGCATTAAACCACAGCATGGTTCATTTTAAAGTCACCTTGAATTCAAAATTCTTTTTTTTTTTTTTTTATGAAATATAGTTATACTTAAATCAAAATAACTGTCTCTCCCTTGCAACCACATCTCTTATCTGACACTGATGACGTGTGCATTGGCGCGAGGGCTAGACAGTAATTTCTCTTCTCCAGAAACCTGTCACTCACATGACAGTGCAGCAATTAGGAAATGACAACGATCAAATCAACTCTCGATGGACAAAATCAAGTCCCATCCTGCATTTTTTCTCATTGGAGATCTCGTTCACTCAGATATACATCATAATAGGGAAGAAAAGATGGTTGCATTTTCTGTTTCATGCCAAATTTAAAGCCTGGCTTGCTAAATCTAGAAACCCCATAAATGGATACTCAACATGAGCGCCTGTCCTACAGAGCCTTGCACTTACTCCCTGTATTTTTTTCTTTGCATGACATGCCATAGATGTCTTGACTGTCAGCTCAGAGTCAACACCTTCCACTTCATAGATTTCACATTGTCTATGCATCACTAAGCGAGTGGAGGATTGCAAGATGGCGAGAATAAGAGATAAGTTAACCCCCCTCCCAAAAAATCTGAAAAAAAAGCTGGTTGTGCATTCCAAATCCTTGCCCGAGGACAAATTTTACAGCATCAGTGTCACAACAGAAGGATTACTTGCTACGGAGTGTCTTCCCAATCTTTTTAGACAGTGAAGATAGACTCTGCCTGTGACTTCCCTTCACGGCTCCCTCGCTGATTTACGTTCGGTGGGGGTGGGCCATCTGGGATCATCACATTTACTGCTTGCCCAGGCTGGCCCCCACTAAATGACTAACTCCATGAGATTAAATTTGCATGCTAAAGGTCAGAGTAGTAGATCATGACTGCATATGGATAGAGAAATAAATTCTGGAACTTAAGTAAATGGATAAACTTGCTGCTCCAAGGGGTGTTTATAATGTTCTGTGTTTTAGCCACATTGAGAGTTCTGGTTTAAATCTATGAGGAGATGCCTATAGATAACTGGCACTTACACATTTTACTAGCTGTTTGTTTGTGTGTGTGTGTGTGTGTGTGTGTGTGTGTGTGTCTGTGTCTGTCTGTGGTCTAGGAGCAAGCTCCAGTCTTCATGCAAAGCACAGATGAACTTCTGTACATGTCATTCCAAGTGACCTGTTCATGCTTCATGTCCAATATTATCCCCAACACTTCTCTGAAAGTATAATGTGTTCTAACATTTGCCCTTGCAATTTTGCTCCCTATTTTCCATAATTTCCATTCAAGCAAAGAAAAGTGAAATTACTTCTAGATAATGATACGTTTAATAATTTTAAATGCTTGAACACACTTCACAGAAGTACAAATCAAATGTATGCTGAAGTCCATTAATACTAATCTTACTGCCAGATGACAGTCCATACGAGAATTACTGAAACAGTTTTTTTTTTGGATCGCCCTTGTTGTTCAGTCAAATGTTCCAAGACACCCATTTTGCTTCAGTACATGTCACCTTCTTTTTTCTTTCTTTCTTTTTTTTTTCTTGTGTTGTGTTGCTGGAAAAAGATTATAGGTTTGAGACCACTCCAATGGCGAGGTGGTTTGAGGTCTGTTTATTGACCCATTTTTCAAGACGGCTATCAGAGCTTTTCTAAGCTATTTTAATAAGGCTTGGTGACTGTGAATGTAAGTGTGCTGGGTTACAGTGACACTAATCAAAAAGCTTCACAGTATGAGTGACACAATCGAAGTGAACGCATACAGAGGGGAATTTGCGGACATCATGTTTTTCTGTAATTAAATATTTGTGGGAAAATGCATGTTATGATTTTTCTATTCCGAAAGAGAACAGAGACGAAAAGAGAAAAAAATAAGAGGGAAAAAATATGTAAAAACAGATCTGCATCATCCCTTGGGTACATTATTTTTCTTAGTGAGAGAGGACAAATGATGAGGAATGGGGCGCGAGAAAAAAAACGTCTCATGATATCGCTCATTTGCATTTTTTCATCCTTTCACAGCCTGACAGTAGATCAGTACCATAGAAGAGCCAGTATAAAGTTGTTTGTTATTTCTTTTTCGGGGCTATTACTCTCTCGTTCTCACTTTCTTAGTTGCTTTTCTATGTTCTCAGGTCACCGGATTAGTGCCCTGGTTCTGTGGATGGAAGCATTTTTCCTCATGTTGTGACTAAATTGTTATTGGGACCTGTAAGAGCACAGGCAGGAGCAGAGGGCAAAAGTGAGATTGATGAGTGTTTGGGCACTTTCCTTGAGACCCCTTCGCGTCTGGCAAGCACAAAGGCAGGCGAGTGTGACAGCCGGCATCCATCTCCCAGTCAGGGGCAACAGGAAGGGGGCACGCATACAGGGACACCCCCTACCGCCCTCCTTCCAGTTGGCCTCTATTTGCAAGAAGGGCCCCATGTGTTCAAGTGGCCTTCACTGTTAAGACCTTTGATAAGAGCAGGGTTTTTCAATACTGTTATATGTTCATTTTATCACTTTGTCATCTATCTATCTATCTATAACTTTGCTTATCTAATTAACCATTACATACATACATATAGGGGTGGGCGATATGACCAAAATCTCATATCACAATATGATACATTTTATTTCATGGTAACTATAAATTTTTGCTTTAAATAAGGTTTTATGATATCAAAACTTTTGATGCCATAGAAATTTCATAATTCTTGTCACCAGTGTCAATATCACAAAAAGAAAAAAAAAAAATCATACTAGCCTAAATAATAATAATAAAAAATAAATAAAAATAAATAAATAAATAAATATAAATAAAAGTCTAGCTAAGCAAAGATAAACTAACAAGCAATAGGACAAAAACAACTACAGTAAAACTAAATAAATAAATAAATAAATACATAAATAAGAAATGCTACATACATTGTATAAAGTAATCAAATGAATAAAAACACTGCATATCCATCACTGAGTAAATTAAATATATATTTAATTTAAGTTAGAAAGTTAGAAAAGTGATTTAGTCAAGAATAGTTAGAGATTTTCTTTCTTTTGTTTTTTGATTAACATGAATGACAGACAGCAGGCATTTTAGACTGCTGTCACTTTAAGAGCTTCCTGGATCCAATATGCTGTTACACATCTTTTTCTTTCTAAGTTATTTTGGTTTCACTTAAGACCTACTGTGTTTATGAGGATACTTGCAAAGATAAGTATTTTGACACAAGAGTGTGTGTAACCATTTAAGGCCTATAAAGCAGCAACAATGACTCTGTTCAATACTCCCGCGCTCTATGAGCACCATCTTCAGTGTGCGCACCTCTCTGACAGCGCTCAAAAACTCTCAGACAGCGTGTGCATATAGCGAATATAGCTTATTCGCTGCTGACTGAGTTTCAACATCATAAAATCAAGTTTTTAAATCACAATACTAAAAACGCGTGCAAACGATATGTTTTCATGACCACGTAGCACAACATTGTCACGTGAGCTTGTAACCACGATAGAGACGATAGTCCAAAATCTCTACCGGCTGAAAAACTTATACTGGTTAATTGTGTCTACTAGTATATCGCCCACCCCTACATACATCTTGCATTAGTTTCTAATTTATTTACATTTTAATTTGAATTACAATTCTGCGTCTTGTTGGCTACTCCATTCCAATTAATTTCAAATTCAGGAATTAAATTGTAACTGATAGAGGATTCTTTATTTAATTTGGAATACTGTACAACTGTGCTGATAGTCCATACCACTTGGAAGCTAAGAAATCAAACGAGTTGGCTTCACTGAAGAGAGGTTTAAATTCTTACAAGTACAGTCCAGTTTAAATCAGGAACCTTTCTTGATTAACTTATATCCTTCAGAAGAAGCAACACAGACTCAAATCCACCCTGCTGTTTTATTCCTGATATCTGGAGTTTTTAAATGGTCAGACTGACTTGTGTTCATGGTGCTTGGTCTAAAAGCAGGACAGCATTGATATACTTTCTTGATTAACTTATATCCTTCAGAAGAAGCAACACAGACTCAAATCCACCCTGCTGTTTTATTCCTGATATCTGGAGTTTTTAAATGGTCAGACTGACTTGTGTTCATGGTGCTTGGTCTAAAAGCAGGACAGCATTGAATGCTCCTCACAGTGGTGAGTGGATGACACATTGTTAGAGCGTTCAGTCAGAGCAGCCCATTCACCAATGCCGCTAATCTCACTATGCGTGTGTTCTGATGTAAATTGCAGGTAAGGGGGAAATGTTTCCGTCGGCTGATGTGCCTGCAGTGCAGCGTGAAATCTCTGTTGACACTACCGATGGGCATTTCAGACAGAGAATAAAAATGGATGCGTAATTTGACTGTGTTCATTTTGAAGGGTCCATTTTTATGTTTTTTGTGCCTTCTCTCCATCAACAAGCACTTTATTTTGTCAGCAGGTGCAGCTGAACTTCCATGAGCTTGCAGTTGTTACGTTTGGGAATTGTCTCTTCACAGTTGATGTAGATGTTAAACAGTCTCTTTATTTTTGCTTGGTTTTAATACATTTGAGGTCGTACCAATTTTCTGTTTAAAAACAGAAAATAATGATGGGTTCAAAAGTAATTCAAAAGACAGAGAAGACCTCTATATTTATCTTCCCAAAGAGAGAAGATGAAAGTAAAATAAATATCTGCTGTGGGAATTTATTTGCTGGGTAAACTGCTCATTTTGCCCTCGGCACACACCAAAAAAGAAATGCTAGAAATACAGGTGCTAAAACAGTGCAGCAAAACAATGATGTTGTGGGACCTGTGAAATTTGTAAGATGCTTTCATCACACAGTATGGCTTTCATGAAATGTACAGAACACCTTAAGGGGGGAAACAAGAAAGGATGCTCACCCTTTGTATTCCTGTGCATGAAACACTACCCCTTACCTCTTGCCTGCTGGTTTTCTGATCTTCAGACTTCGGAGCCGCATAGTCACTTATAAGCACACGCACACAAACAGACACATACACATTCGGTTTGCATGTAGTCTTCAGTCTGTGAGACAAAGGAACTGCTTGTTGCCGCGTCTAATCTGCCGTGATGTGACATGTTAAAACAGAGTTCTCTGTAATTCCACATTAGAACAGACAGCTAGCATAGATAGTGCTGCCTGAGAACTGAACCCCCCTCTGTCCCTGAAGCCTTTTGTGGGGACAGCCAAAATACACTTCAAAGAAAAGAACATGATAATTGCAGCTCCTATCAGTCCATTGGTCTCTGCCAAGGAGAGATGGATGAGTTATTTGCATGTCTAATGACACTGTATACCTTCATGGCCTTAGGGAACCACTTGAAAATAAAAATGAACATGACATAGTGGCATGTCATTTTCAGTTCAGTGTGATAAAGACTGAAAATTTATTATGTATATATAAATGCAGACACATGCATGCATATATTTAAGAAAAATGTGTTATGTTTATATATTAATTAAATATATATATAATATAAATGATATGAATATAAATATATACATGTAAATATTTTGTAATTATATTCTGTATGTGTGTGTCTTTATATATACATAATAAATATACACAGTTCACACATACAGGTGCATCTCAATAAATTAGAATGTCGTGGAAAAGTTCATTTATTTAAATGTGAGCCAAAATCATCACAATTAAAAGACAAAAGACTTAAACTACTTCAGTCTGTGTGCACTGAATTTATTTAATACACGAGTTTCACAATTTGAGTTGAATTACTGAAATAAATGAACTTTTCCACGACATTCTAATTTATTGAGATGCACCTGTATTTTCAGCAGTCATTACTCGTCTTCATTGTCACATGATCCTTCAGAAGTCATTCTGATATGCGGATTTTGATCAAACATCCATTTCTTTCACGAAAGAAAGAAAGAAAGAAAGAAAAATAAAGAAAGGAAGAAAGAAAGAACATCTTACTGACTCCTAACTTTTAAATGGTATAGTTATATAGTTGAGATTTTATTTTCATATTTCACTTATTTCATATTATTATTATTATTTGTTCCATTGTTAGTGGTTTCTAGATTGAAAGATTGTTGTATATCTGATTAGTTTTTAGCAGACCAGAAGTTCAGAGTCACAGCCAGTCTTAAACAGAACCAGTCCCGGCCCAGACCTGACGTGTTGCTTGTGATGGTGTTACTTGTGTTAAATCAATGCATGTTTTAACAGGAGAATCGGTAATCACATCCTGTAATAGTCCACAGTCCATTCAGCCACTCAGGAAATAAAGCAGCGGGTTTAAAAAAAATAAAAAAACGACTATGCTAAAATATGAAATTAGATTCTCAATCTGTATTATCTGGACAAAGATAAAGCTCTTTTGTAGCAGAGTTTTGTATCTGAATATGTAGTTGGATCTGCTTCATGAAAATCTATCTGTTTTTGATTTGATTACATTTGCTTTGTATAGCAATAACAATTGCTCTGTTTGGTTCCTTCTCAGCACAGTAGGAATAAATCAGGAGCACAGGAAGGCTAATCATGTACCTGGGAAGGTTACTGAGAAAGCCACTCCATTCAAGGCACCATGTGGTATTCATTAGTCAAGCATGCATCACATGCTTACTCTCGTTGTTTTTCATTAGGGCATTTATTATTTTCTCTGAAGGTTGGAATCCTGTTTTATTGAATACATACAAGTGTCAAATGTAGGGTGAGCTGGTAAAATAACAATCATTACTTTTATGTATAGCCTGTTCATTTTATCTCATACAAAATTCAATTGCACATTGTGTTTGGGGGAATCTCTTAAAGACAACATGTAAACAATATTTATTAGTAAGGGAGTAAAGGTGACATCCCATTTAATAAAACAATTCTCAGTGGGTGCTGAAATAATTTAACAAGAGGCTTATCAGGCAGCATGCAATCTTTTTATCATGAAGAAAGTATTTACATTTAAACTCGTTCATTATGCACATATACACATAGCTTATTTTCCATACAGCCCATATTCAATATTTGAAACAGAACATTATCTTATATGTAAGCAAGTGCTCATATATATAACATTGACTCATATATGAGAGTGTTCTGTTTCAATGTTCTGTTTCAAATATTGAATATGGGCTGTATGGAAAATAAGCTATGTGTATATGTGCATAATGAACGAGTTTAAATGTAAATACTTTCTTCATGATAAAAAGATTGCATGCTGCCTGATAAGCCTCTTGTTAAATTATTTCAGTACCCACTGAGAATTGTTTTATTAAATGCAAAGACACACAGCCAAATCTGAACCTACATCTCCCACATGAGCACCACATGCCAACCACAATGGCTACAACTTCATCTAGATGAGCAACATGAAAAGATAACATACTACGAAAGCCGTGTTAACTATGTTGCCTATATAACATTGACATGAATTATAGTGATGCTTCTGATGATGAGGAGGAGAAGTAAGTTAATGTCATTAGTGGCTGTTAAAATATAAATGGCATCGCTTCTGAAAGCCCTGGAATCCATTACAGGAATTTGCTCTTGCAACATGCATGATCACCATGAAACCTTTCAGCAGGCACCATGCTGAAACTACGGTGACCTTGAAGGCCTGCAGTAGCACATGGTCCAGTTCACTTAGTCCAAGCAGAGCACTATTCTTAAACAATGCCTAATTGACCGTTGAGATGGTCCTTGGGTTGACATTTTTGAAACGCGTGACACAACATCTCTGTAGGTGATGAGAATCTTCTCTTCTCTACTCACGTCCTCTCTGCCACTTGCCCTGACATGAGGCAAAATCATTAATTTGCAATGTTGGGCTGAACGCTGCACTTTAGTGTGCAGTCGGCAGGCGTAGAGGGATGGAGGGGTCCTCATTACGGAGCCGCTGATTGTTCCTCAGGCTACTATAAAGGTTCATCTCTAACAGCCACTGACATATTTTCTCCTGGACAATAAAAGCTGTACTCCGCAGCAGTGGTACAGCGAGAGACGGGTGTAAAACCCACTGTTGTTTCTGTTCAGCTCCAGTCGCGCAGCTCTGAATGCTAATCCACACCAGTGTGCTGGCAGATTTAAGACTGCCCAGGATTTTACATTTCCCACTGTTGCCGTTATTTTTTAGCTCCGTATTTCTCAGTGTCTTGTACTCAACATTTTTAATCAAATTTATTATGAAATCAACTTAACATTGTGATTTTGTTGTTTTCTTTGACCTTCTTTCTCCTTTGTACCTTCAGTGGAGTGATCATAGACTTTTTCCTTATTTGACAGTATTGAAACAAAACGGTCCAAAAAAAAAACTACCAGACCTCTTTCCATTATATGTGTGTTAAGAGAGTTGGGAAAATGCGGATGCCGTCAGATGTTAGAGCACTGGAGTTGCCCTGGCAACCCAGATAATGACAGACTGCCTCCCCTCCCCTCCGCAGCCACACTTTCAGTCGATTGTTTGCACATTTAGATTAAGCGATCGCTCGTCAGAATGAGACTGGTGTGAGCGCAAGCTTGAAATGTTGTCTGTACACATAGGGCATAGGGATGAACAAATGGTGGAAGTGAAGTTTTGCAGCTGTGACATTTTGTTCATATATTGTAGGAATCCATAATAATACATATTATTGCTCATTTTCTCGAATACATGAGAATCTCAGGAAAGAGAAAAAAAGTTTCCCATCAGAAAAAGCACATCATTAATTTGGGCTCATTTAGGGGTTTTCATAGAGCGAAGACTGTTGTGAAGCTGATGTGTTAATGAGATACATCTTTCATGTGGAATGATAGGACAATTAGGGGAACAAAAGTGCAAGGTGTGACAATTTAAGTGTGTGTGCTTTGTCAGTGTCTGGAAACGGCACCGCTGAGACAACATATGCATAAAACCATAGTTATAAAGCAATTGCTTTTTTTCTTGAAGTCCGCATTTCAAAGCTCACGCTGTCCTTGTTACTGCAGTCTCAAGTGTACTTCTACCTCACACCAGGCTGTATATATTACCACCTCAGGAAATGGAACTGAAGTTGCTGTACATGATGTAGCTACCGAACTGATGTGAGTTATGTAGGGATTTTTTTTTTAAATGCCATTTCAGAAATTGAAAAGTTCACAAGTTCTGTCAGAAAAAAAGCCTTTATTATTATTATTATTATTATTATTATTACAAAATAATAATAATAACAATAACAACAACAACAACAATAATAATAATAATAATAATAATAACAATTATTATTATTATTATAATTTTTTTAAAACAGTTCTGCATGACCATACATCCCTAATCCTACACAATACCCAAACTTAACAACTGCCATACTAACTATTAATAAGCAGCAAATTAGTAATATATTGAGGCAAACGTCGGAGTTAATGGTTTGTTAATGGTGATAATTGGACCTTAAAATAAAATGTGACCAAAAAGGGTTCAATGAATTTATTTGTATGGTCTATACAAAGACAAGTCTAAAAAAAAAACAAATAAATTAATAAATCTGAGAGAAGGCGTAGCTGTTTTGGGCCTCTTTCTCTTTTGTTTGGCAGATGTCTGTCTGTTTTCCCTCTCAGAAGCAGTCAAGGATAGTCTTGCCCTTTATTTATTTTCTTTCTTTTTTTTCTCCACACACAACCCAATTGCCTTCTCATTCTGGAGCTGTGGCCTGGTGACTGGTTTCAAGTTGGTAACAGGGCCCTGAGGCAGGTGTGAGCAGAACGCTTTGACCTCCACCCTCTACTAGCGATGTATGAAGAGGTGAATGACAGATAGATGAAATACACAACCCAAGCATTACCTTGAAATCCAGGACTTAGCCTGCTCTTTTCCCCTTTTTTGTCTGTGAGATTGAACAATTCAGCCGTCACAGTAAAACACTAGAATGTCGAAGAGACTATGTAGCTCTGCACTTGATGGTGGGCTTTAATTCTTTTACGTGATTGATTGCAGCTCGGTCCGGTGTGGATGCCATTGATCTGGTCATGCTCGAGTGGTCTTAGCTGCAACTGGAAGTAGCCTCAATCCCCCTCCTCTGTTTCTCTTTTTAGCTCCATACGGATTTGGACGTGGGGACTAAGAACATCAAGTATGTGCTGGCAGGGGAAGGGGCGGGCACCATCTTCGCCATCAGCGAGAGGACGGGGGACATTCACGCCATGAAAAGGCTAGACAGGGAGGAGAAGGCCGAGTACACGCTCACGGCACAGGTCATCGACAGAGACACCAACCAACCTCTGGAACCACCGTCAGAGTTCATCATCAAAGTGCAAGACATCAATGACAACCCCCCACAGTTCATTGAGGGGCCTTACAAAGGTTCAGTGCCAGAGATGTCCCAAGTGGGTGAGTGATCTCCTTTCATCATCTCCGGTTGTCTCAGCTTAACAATGACACGAGGCAGACAAAAGCTCTGACAAAATATACAAGTAATAGAGATATAAGAATAGACAAAGAAATAGGAGGTGACAGGAATTTCTCATTAGTATGTCTGGAGATTGATACAACAATGCACAACATGTATTCTGGTGTCCATAGTCATGTCACCTCAGAATCCAATGGACATAGTTCAGCATTAAAGCATGATGGGGGTCTGCCACTGAGATTGTCCAGTATGACCATAAAAAAAAAGCTTTTTGTTTTACAAGGCACATAATGTATTCATAAGTTCTCGAGCATTTGTAGCCATGCATTCTAATGAATGTCTCCTTAAATAGAGCTCATAGTTAGTTGACAAAGCCTGCTTGAGATTTCCCCGTACAATCCTGAGCCTGACCTTGAGATGGATTTTGAATACGAGTTAGTCGGTGAAGGGAATTTCATAATAGTGCCACTTAAGGGATTTTTTGTAACCCTCATGACATTCTGAATGCCCTGTTGTGCTGCAATGTAGTGAAATTCCCTTTTTTCAGGAAAGTATAAAGGAATATGTTGTGTGTTTTCAACTCTTGCGCTGGGGAATACAGTAGCTGTATGAAATGTCTAAACTCATGACTTGTTTTGTTTTTGCGGTTGATGGTTTATACACAACATGAAATAATGTAATGCAGAGAGGATAACTATGTTCATTAATATAGATTAAAGATGAGAGTACTCTGAGTTACAGGAAGTGCCATTAATAAAATGATCAATGTCCATTTGAGCAGTAAAACAGCATTAAATCTGCCCCGTGCTTCAAGTGTTTTTCAACTCCCGACACAAGGCTCACTTTTGAAGTGTAGAATGCAGTTGGGGGAATAGTGCTCTTCTCCAGGTACATTATAACCCAGTCATGTGTAACACAGAGCTTCCTTGTTTCCTTGGCTTCTTCATATGGGCATTTTCTCCTCAGCGTTTGTTCTTTGCCATATTTTTTGAGCACTTAGAGCATACGGAATTGGAGCTGTATGTGAGAGTCTTTCTTCTGCTTTCAGACTAATGCACTCAGTTGAAATCCTCAGTGTAGTTTTCCGAGGGGTTTGACAGTGAAGTTTGGGATACAGCAGACGGCGGGGGTGACGAGCACAGTGGTGGAGGAGGGCAGGATGGGGAATACGGCAAATGATGCCTGTTGACTTCTTTCACGATTGTTCTTTCCTTTTGTCACTGCTGATCAATTAAACATTAGCTGATGTTCTCTTGTTTGCTTGAAAGGCATTCTCAATGACTTGTTTTGGTCTTATAAAGTATTTATGTTGTGGGAGACACTCATAGAGAGAATCAAAAGCTCTTTGGCTGGGAGAGAAAAACAACAAACAGACAAATAAGGAAGCCTCTTTTATTTCCTGTCTCATGTACACAAATCAAAGAAGTTTACCTCTCATGCTGATGTCGCATGTTTTGTTTTCTAATAATGGCCTGACAATAAGTTTTGTGAGAAAGTTTGTTTGGGTTCTTAAAGTTCAGTTGAGAAACCCAACCAATTGGTTTTCATTTATTTGCGTTGTAGATTACATTAGGTTGTTGATTATGGAATTATAGTTAGTACAGGTATATAAACAGCTAGTTTATTACTTTGGTTAGCACCAGACACATTTATTTAACTCACTTTAAAACCCTCATTCGTCCCTCGGGTCATTTTGACCCAAAACTCATTTTTAAAGATTTTTTTTTAAATCGAACGTTGATCTTTATGGTATGAGACTTTGTTACATTTGTCACACTTGAACTGGGAATACATGAAAACAAATGTGAGTGAATTCGAGCAGTTTAAGTGGGTGCTATAAAAAAAGTATCAAAAGTGTCCCTCGCGGGTCATTTTGACCCACCACTGGAAAAGCATGGAATTTATGAAAAAAAAATGTTATTTAATTTTGTCACACTTGAGCATGGAGCACACACACAAAAAAATTTGAGTCGATTCTAGGATTCTATGTGGGTGTAATAAAAAAATTAGTATTACATTAATTTTGACCCGGCCATAGGAATGAATAGAATGTCCGAAAAAAACAGCATTTTTTTCATTTATTTGATTTTTTTGACTATACAAAATCTGACACAATCCAGAAAAGATGCATAACCAAACAAAGGGCTGAGACTGCAGAATGTCCTCAATGCACAAAAAACTCACATGTCCACACACACACACACAAACACACACTTGGCACACACACTCCCATTGAAACACATTATAGCTTGTATGATGTTTCTGCTGGGAAATGACTGTCATTTAGATTTTTTTTTTTTACTTAACAGTTAAATTTGAGTTAAATTTATCTTTTATATTTATGACATATTTATGAAACTGTATGAATATGCACATGTTTGGATTAAAATTCAGTATAATTATTTATTTATTTTTTTTTTTTTTTTACAAAATATATATAAGTTTTTAATGTTTTGATATATATCTGAAAGCCTTGAAATATATCTGAAAGCTTAATGAAGTCTCAAGTTGGTGTAGTTTTAAACATTTCACTTGTTTGGCTCATTTAAGAATCATAGGATTCTAGTGGCTGTAATCATAAAATGCAATTTTATGTATTTTTTCCCCACCAGATGGCATCAGAGACACTCAGTGACCTAGGTCCTGATGGATGATCATGTTTAAAGTATAAATATGCAGAAATTGTCTTTCTTTGTTTTGTTTTTTTTGTGAAAAAATGTATAAAATATGCTAATTTTCATAAAAAAAATATCCAGAATTTAATGTGAATAAAATAAAAATCACCCAAAAAAAAACCTACATAAAAAATTTTAAAAAATAAAATAAAATAGAAAAATGGACCAATATAAGCTTTCTGGACCAAAAATAAAATTTGTGTCATTTTTGGCCTTCGGGTCATTTTGACCCGTGAGGGACACTTTTGTTATAGGTTCGGGAGGGACAGATGAGTGTTAAAGTATTTGGCTATGACTGTATGTATGTTATAGTGTTGTCAAAAATGTAGATATTTCGATACATACCCAGTCTGAATATTTAGTTTCATGACTCAGTGCTCATTTTCCACGGTATCAATACACCGTTTCCAGTTTTCTCACTTTCGCTTCTGTCTGACAGTGAGTTTGACACACACAGTAGTGTGTGGCATTGTGATCATTTACACACGTACAGCTGTGAACTCCTTATCTGCATGTGCTGTTAGTTCATTGTGCATTTGGGAATGCAGTGTGCGCGAGTTATGTGTTTTTCACATTCACATCATTCCCAACATTTTTTGTAGACAGTGGTTCACAGTGTTGCACTAGATTTGTAATGAGAAACTTTAGTAAACCTGTTATCACAGAAACTTAAAATGTTTCCCACCACCAAAATAAAAGCTTGAAGGTTTAAAGGGATAGTTCACCCAAAAATGAAAATTCTGTCATTAATTACTCACCTTCATGTCGTTCCAAACCTGTAAGACCTTTGTTTATCTTCGGAACACAAGTTACAATATTTTTTATGAATTCTAGTGCTTTCTGACCCTAGAGAGCAATGCAGCTGAAATGTTCCCAGACCCAGAAACATAGTAAGCAGGGTTTGAAATTAACACCCGCCAACCCGCCTTTTCGTAAATTATGTTTACTAATTAATTTCTTGAGGAAGTTCATGTAAGCCAAATCTGCACAGATTTAGTGTAAATACTGAACTCGAGACTCATCATGATATATTAAATAAGCCTAATTGCGCATACTGTTTTTTTCTTTTTGAACATACCCAGCGATGTAGCT
>NW_015647043.1:166039-182086 GCF_001515625.1 Sinocyclocheilus rhinocerous
AACTGCAAAAAGCAAGTACTCCAAAAGAGTGAAGCGGCGCTACCTGGTGCATCCGCCAGCCACACGTTAAAGCAGAGTGGGATCAGTCTCCCGCACAGTGCTGCGCTTCCTCCACGATTTATAAGAGATAAACAGCACAAATCGCTCGATCCATTCAGAAATGACACAGAATTGTGTTATACAGTTGTGTGATATGACAACATTAAAGGTTCTGCCTGAAAACAGCCACGACCAGGTAAAATGCATGTAAACAAACTTTAATAGCTTATTTCTCTTTAAATGTTTCATTCTAATTAATTTTAATTTAAGTAAAATGTTAATTCAGTAAGAGCCTGATTAAAGATAAAAACCAGTGTCTCTGTAATTTAGAGACACTTATAAATGAGGTGTTTTCCATTTACAAATATTATAAAGTTCTTAAAGGGATAGTTCACCCAAAAATTCAAACGGTCTTCATTTAGGCTACTCAGCATCATGTCATTCCAAACCTGTATGAATTTCTTTCTTCTGTGGAACATAAAAGAAGATATTTTGAGAAATTCAAGAAATGTTTGTCCATACAGTAGAAATCAAGGGTAACCAAAATGGTTTGGTAACATTCTACAAAATATCTTTTGTGTTTTACAGAAGAAAGTAAGTCATACCGGTTTGGAAAGACATGAGGGTGAGGAAAGGATGACAGCATTTATTAGCAGTACATTTCCTATGTTCTAGCACAAAATCAATGCTTATACTGTCAAGTGCATTTCTATGTGACAAAAATGCAGTAGGCTATTAGTTTGTTGCATTTGCTGTGAATTCAGTAATATATCATTATTTGTTTTTGTCCTCATTAATTAATGTATTTGCTTACTCCAATTGAAGGCCCTATAACACAGCAAAACATTCACAGGGGGACTTGGGGGCCGGGTAGGCTGGATTTGTCCAGGGACGAATTTTAACCTCAGTCCAGCCCTGTACCCGTCACTACGGGGCACTGGTTTCCTTTGCATTGAAGCAATGACGAAAAGTCAAAAAATGCCTGAAGACTCGCACAGTGTGTACACCAGATGTGACAAAATACTATAGAACCCATTATAATCGGTGATGTGGCACAGCACAGCACGACAAATCCCCGACAGTAAACTGATGCTTCGTTCTATTTATGGCGTAGGCCTACTGTTTGACAAAGTACAAATGATTTGCAATGGTCACTTTGTCGCATCCAGTGTGGACAGCCTCAAGCTGTTGGCTTACATCTGGCCTTTTTTTCATAATTTATTTGTTAAATTTTTTTGGCTAGTAGAAATTATGAATGGCCGGTAACTTAAAAATGTAGTAGCCAAATTGGCTGGTGAGTGAAAAAGTTAATTTCAAACCCTGATAGTAAGGACATCGGTAAAATAGTCCGTGTGACATCAGTGGTTCGGCCGTAATTGTATGAAGCTACAAAGGTCTTACGGGTGTGGAACGACATGAGGTTGAGTAATTAATGACAGTATTTTCATTTTTGGTTGAAGTAACACTTTAAGTCTTGCAAGTGAAGAAATAAAGATGTAAGAATTGTGATTTTACTTCTGTAGTGTAAAGTCAAATAATTAGAATTATGAAATATTCGTTAAAGTGCAGTTGTATTACAGTAGTAATGTATTTAAGTGTTAGAATTTGACTAGTATGTAATAGTGACTTAATTTTATAATAATAATCATAATAGAATAATAATAAAACCATTTGAATAGAAAAATAAACCAATGGTAACATGCGGTAGTTGCTCAAACTATTGCTTGCTGAAGTTGTTTTTAGTTGGGTAATGACTGAATTCTGTATATATATATAGGTGTAAAGTAAAAACCAAGAAAAGCATGCCACTACAAAAAAAAAAAAAGTATTTATTTTATTTCAGTGGGAAAAAAAATAACGCTCAGATGCTACTGGACTGTTGTGTAACGACGTCGGCAATCTCTAAAATCCTTAGATCACCAAAGCCATGAGAGACCAAGGGAGGCGAGACGAATCCTTCACCTTCTCAACTTAAAACATTTGATGAAAACTCACGGATGCAAATTTTCCCCCGCTAATTTTTATATGTATATTCATAAGATTATCTCATATTTCAATTTCACTTTGAATCATTTAAGAGTGTTACTTGTCCATGTCGGTCTGTCCACAGTGGGCAGTGATAACTCATTTGCATGGATCGGACAAATCTCATTGGATTACCGGGTCTGTTTTTTCACTAATGGGGTCTTTGACTCTAAGGCCAATACAAGCGGGCGAATTCCCCCATCAGGTCTTCAAACCATATGCTGGCATTACAAAGCTCCCTGCCTTCTGCTGCTGACAAGGGGATTGTTACATTGTTGAAATTAGCAAGTCTACTTGAAGTGACTATTGGGGTAATTAACACAGAGTCGTCCATACTGCCTCCCTTCCACGGAAGAAGGTGTGAATGACAATAATTGCTACAAGGAAAAATAAAGCCGGTAAAGTTGTTTTTGTCATCTGAAAGTCGAGCGTGTGTGAGGCCTCGGCGACGGGGGCTTCATTATAGAGTCAGGTAATAAAGTCGGGAAGAGACATATGGCACATGGCTTCTCCACCCTGCTTGCTGTGTGCCCGCTCTCTCCTGGCAAAATGAACCCGTGTATGGAGACACAGTGCACAGGAATGTGTCAGGATCTGCTAAATTGGAGTGCTGATATAAAATTGAAGTGACGTTAATAGATTACCTGGAGTTCATTTGCATTTTCAGAGTTATTACGAGCTCCGGTAACAGGGCTAACAGGCGAGGGGTCTGTTCTTCTAATAACATTTCTGATTATGCACGCCATATTCCTGGCAGGTAAAAAATAAATAAGGTCTTGTCAGGGAGATTTTTGACAATGATTTGGAAGCTATTTTCTGAGACATATTTATGGAAATAGATAACATGTATCCAGCATACCGCTCACACATTTTAAGCTATCAGCCCATGTAGATTTACAGTCTACACACTGCCTTAAATATGCTAAAACTTATTGGAATAATTTGGAAAGGGTTTATTTTACATTTATTTAAAAGTCAAAAATCCTAGGTGTTTTTTTTTTTGTTTTTTTTTGCTTTCTGAAAATAAGTCTGTAATAAACATATCCTTTAATTAATAATAAATACAACCAAACAAATTACACTACTGGTTAGTAGCGGTTTTAGGGAAATATTCCAGGTTCAATACAAATATCAATTTTACAGTGGGGCCTTACAATGGAAGTAATTTGTTATTAGATTTAAAAGCAGAAATGTGAAGATTATAATAAAAAAGAAAGGGGGAAAAAATCATGTTTTGTTTTGTGTTTTCACTAAAATCAAAGTACATATTTAATGAATATGAATGTAATATAATTACAGTTTGGTCTCATTCACTTCCATTATAAGTGCCTCACTGTAACTACACAGTCTTTTCTTCTTCTTCTTCTTCTTCTTCTTCTTCTTCATTTTGTGGTAAGTGCTGTGTGTCAAGCTTAACTTGTATTGAACCTGGAATATTCCTTTAATTCTTAACTCTTGTTCAATACTTGAAAGTTCAGATTTTAATGGGTGAAGCTCATAATTTAAACATATACATTTTGAATTACGTTCACCATTGCATTTGACAAATTAGTGCCTTTCAGAGCAGACGTCCTCAGCTGCCAACCCGGCAGCTAACAGACATTGTGTCTGGCTCAAAAGTTTCTAGATATGCTAAAATCTCTCCAAGAAATATAGCTGTAGCATTAGTTGAGCCTTGAAGTAAAGTGATCGTAGAGTGTTTGCTCACATACTGTTGAACAAACAACTATAAAAAGATTTGCTGTCAGAAATGTGCAGGGCAACCTGTCAAGGGCTTATTTTATTAAAACTGCATCCAAGTTTGCCCTGCTTTGATAGTTTAAACATTCTACAGATAAAGTCATCCACTTTTTGTAGCTTCTCTTTAACACTGTAGAGCAGCTTGAGTTGTAATCTAATTACGCAAGGGTACACACTTTACATTCAGTATCACGTCTTAACATTAGAGAATGCTTTCACATGAAATTGTCAGAGCCATAGGCAGATCTCTGTGCAGTAATTACCAGCTTCTTAATTATTCTATGTTGCTGTAAATATCTCTAATGACTTTGTTCCTGACAAGAACATGGAAATACGTGATTGCTTGGCCAAATAAAGCGATTTCAGATAAGTTCTGCTTTGCTGAATACACCATGACAGATGTAGCCTATATTTGTTGCTAGGCTCATTTTGGCATTAAGGGTAAAGGCCAATAACCATCTAGAAAGATTTTCTCATCCTCATTAGCGGTTGAAACATGGTGCATATTTATCTGGTAGATTCCGAGGGTTTACGGTTATATACTGTACTTGAGTGTGTTATCTGGTGTGTGGCAGTGGCAGATGGAGGAGGAAGTAGGGGGTGCTGGGCCTTTAACATGGTGTGCAGCTGGGCCGCTGCGGCAGCACATCTGCTGGTCAGACTCCACGCTGAGGTTTGCCCATGGCCTCAGCTGGGTTTGAGGGTCAGGGAGTTAACCCACTGCAGCCAAACCATGTCCAGCTAACTTTAGAAAAAATCTGGAGGTAGTGGTCAGCAGAAATGTGTACTGCCTCTACTTTGAAACTGTATGTGTGCTTCTCTGAACTTGAACTGTAAATATGCATTTAATATGACTAAATTAATTTCACTACATTAGGTTTTTTGCAGTGACTTCTCTAACCAGATATGCTATTTAATTTAATAATATATCTGAGACGACAAATAAGAAACATCATAGCAGGTGTCGAGCTAAAAGTATGAATGTTGCCAGGAATATCCATTAGGTGTCAGCGCCTACACACACACACACACACATATATATCTTGTGTGTGTGATGTGTGTATGTGATGTGTATATATATATATATATATATATATATATACGGTCGCCGTGATTTTCCCAAGTAAGGCATGTTCCTGGATCAACATCTTTTGTCACACATGCCAAGTATGGGACAATAAAAATACACAGAATGTGAATTAATCAATGTAGTTTTGCATTAAATACAATGTGATTTTCAGTAATCGATATCTGGCAGCAAAATAGCATAATAATAATTTAATAATAATAATAATAAGAAGAAGAAAATAATAATTGTTATAATAATTCTTCATCAGTAAAAAATATCTCTCTTCCTTTTCTCTTGTTTCCTAGTATATTGAGAAACGAACCATTACAATTGTGGTTTCAACAAACCCATCACTTTATCAAAATTTCACCATCCAGTTAGGCTCATCAACCATAACTCCTTCAAAAACAGCTAGAAACCTTGGAGTTGTGATTGATGATAAGCTGAATTTCTCAGACCACATTGCTAAAACTGCCCGGTCCTGCAGATTTGCTTTATACAACATTAGGAAGATCAGGCCCTTTCTTTCAGAACATGCAACACAACTCCTTGTTCAAGCTCTTGTTCTATCCAGGCTGGACTATTGCAATGCTCTCTTGGCAGGTCTTCCAGCCACTTCTATCAAACCTCTACAACTAATCCAAAATGCCGCTGCAAGATTAATCTTTAATGAACCGAAAAGAACGCATGTCACACCTCTGTTCATCAATTTGCACTGGCTACCAGTAGCTGCTCGCATTACAATTACATGCCTACAAAACCACCACTGGCTCTGCACCCATTTACCTAAATTCATTACTTCAGAGTTATGTGCCCTCTAGATTTATATTACCGACTTTTAAATCCACAGAGGTTTTGCAACAGGTGTGAGTGAAATGGATTTTCAGTTGAAATGGGCTTAGTGAATAAGATGTAGGCAATTCTTGCTGTGAATGTGCTACTGTAGTACTGGTTTCAGCATGTTTTCTCTGAAACCACCTCTCTCGCTGCCTGGACATCAGTGCCATACATAAAATGTGAATCACGAAGAAAGAGCTTACAAAATGATCCTACTCCACTCCACTGCCTCTGCCCCTTATCCAACCGCAGTCATGTTCAACTGCTCATAAAAAGAGATGAAACTACAATAGACAGTTTAATCCATTTCCATCAGCTCTCCTTTTGTATAGTTGAATCTTTTTTTTTTCTTTATATGTTTTTTTTTAATCCCATTTTTATCCTTGGTTATTTTGATGAATATCAGGTCTGCGCAAAAAGCTAACTCTATCAACGTCCTTCCATTATTTTAAGCATACATATAGTAATTCACTAGATTTTTTACTGTCATCTACAGCATTTACAGTTTATACTTAAAATAACATTTTAGCCCTGAGACAAAAAGGTGTACTTTTTTTGTTCAAGGTTTAAAGTGAATACAGCTTTTAGCTTTTAACTTTCTGTCAATCAAGAAATGCTTACGATTCGCTCTAGTGCAAGAGTACTGCATTGGTTTTAGTCTAATACCTCAGAATGATTGAGGACACAGAAACAAAGACCACACATGCACAGGAAATGATGCCACTCATTGTGTTCAGCATAAAAGCAAATTGAATGATTTTGTTGGAGCTCAAAAGTAAAATAATGTACAAGAAAAATGATTTTTTTCCCCCTAATACAGTATGCTTTTCAAAAGTTGTCCCTTTCATAGAGGAGAACAGCAGAAATGAGTAGGGATGGAAATAGACAACAAGCGATGAAAGAGAGAGGAGAGAGTGTTTTTGCAGTTGGGTGATGAGGAGAGCCCATAAATAGCCCAGGCCAGCACTAATAGGCCCAGGGGGGTATTGTGTTGGCTTAGAGAGTGACACTGATGCCATATGACAGGGTAATCAGCTGAGGTGGACACTGACATTATCTGTCTCTCATGATAAGGAAAAGCATGGAGGTGAAGCTAACCTCACATCACTCAGACCTATCTCCCTGATCCTAAACGTGAGCTGAATGCTAGATACACGCTATTATTCAATGCTTCAGTATGAGATGGCACAGTCGTTGCAGTTTCAGAAGGCCTAATTGAGCTGATTTATGGCAGATTGGAAATTAGCTCTGAACAAAAGCCATGAAATGCAGCCAAGAATCTTCAAAAACTGTTGAAGCTTAACATATTTGCAGTAGTTTCTATTCAGTTGTTGAATCACTTAGGCTATACAGTGAAATATTTGACTAGTAGTGCAAACATATTCATGTGAAAAGTCTTCATGAAAAGTATGTGGATCCAAATGTGTGAGGGCCCACATTGTTTTTTTTGTTTGTTTTTTTAACAATTGCATTGGGAAAGTAGTGGTCTGCAGAAATGTCAAGTCAAGTCAAGTCAAGTTTATTTGTACAGCGCTTTTCACGATACAAATCATTGCAAAGCAACTTTACAGCAAATTAAGTTTCTACAATATTTAGTGGTAGCTTATAACGATGTGACGATGGAAATGTGTACTACTTCATTTCTAAAAAAAATTTAAAAAATATTGTTTAACGTGTGTGTTTCTGTTTCTCTGAAGACAAGCATATTGTATGCTTACACACTGTAAATGTACATTTAGTATGACTGAATTAACTCAACTGCATCAGGTTCCTTTGTTTCACATCGAGTAGAAATAATAGCTCTGTATTGTAACCGCTGCACACACAGTAAAGTCATTTTTTGAACCTGCATGGAGTATGTTACTCTTTCTACTTTAAAATGTAATGCTCATTGTCACTTGCTGTTTCTTTGCAATTAATTGTGAGATTTACTAGCAATTTCTGAGTGAAAATGTTTTTTTTGCACAATTTTTTTAAGTAAAGTTGAACTTATTACAGAGCAGTTTAAATGTTTTATACATATTTTCCATTAAAAAATGTATCTTTATACATTTTGAATTTTATATTTCATTTAAAAAAAAATTGGATTTGTTATATTCATGTTATTTGCATAAAATAACATGAAAATAAAACATGGAAAAGGGAAATGTGACTTTTCAAGTTTGCATGCTCACAAAATTGCTTATTTGATTTGTGATCTCTAAATGTCTAATAATAATAAATCATGTATTATGTAGATTATCTGTGTTAAATTATAATATTATAATATAAATATACATTAATTAATTCAATATAAAATATTTCTTATTAATTTGTGTATTTAAACAATTGAAAAATATTTATAACTTGTCTGTGCATTGCTGTACCTCCATAGATGGGTTTTCAGCACAAGTGCGGGAGACTGTCTTACACGAGCAGCATTCTGTAGAGGACAGCTGAGATTTCGGTGAATGCTTGAGTGTTCTAATCTACACTCTTGCCTTTGGCACTGCTTATTTATATCTGATATGACGCCTGGCCGCTTTCTCACAGACGGCCCTCTGTTCAAAATCGCCTTCATCTATTAATTATGCAAGAGACACAGTGTGGATATTTAATGTTGCGTCAAGGCTTTCTCTTTCGTTCCTCACCCTAGGACCTCATTTCACTGTGCTTCTATTTCTACTTTTCTCTGTGTTTTACTCTTAATTTCCATCATCCTCCTAGTACGACAATGAATCCACTGTATTGTCTATCTCTCTCTCTCTCTCTCTCTCTCTCTATGCACATTATTAGGCAGCAGTATGCACTTCCCATAGGCATTCAGCGTTGCCCTCCCAAATTAAAAGCGCTGATTACATTCTGTGGGCAATATGTTTTTATTTGCTCTTTATAGTCCTTTTATTAGTCTATATTCTAAGTAAATGCACAACCGCAGAAAAGCATGCGATCAAGCCCTCGCATTGTGCCGTTACACATAGGCTTTTCAAGTGAAGGACACCAGGAGCCCAAACGCCTTTGTGCTGCTCGGGCTATCCGGGATGATGTGTGCAGAAAAAAGGCGTTTGAGGAAAGGTCTTCATGAAAGGTCTTCTCGCAGGGTTCGCACCACAGAAGATTCATTGGTGGCTGTCTGGGTTGGTGGGGGGACATAAATGTGAGGGAAACGCATCCATCACACTGCGCAGATCTAAGCTTAGAGGAGCATCCAATCATGGCTCAGAATAAAAGGCTGAGCATAAAAGTCTGCGCCGCAAGGTCATTTGAAAAAGAAACAGATAAGATGGAGAGATCAAATGGTAAATCTCTGCTGCATGGAGTCTTTGTGCATGGTTCTCACAGGGAACCGGCCCATTAAAGCAGGCCTCTGCTCCAGTGAACATCTCCTCCACGTATGAGAAGCGCTATCATCTCCCCCCTACTGTCCCAAATAGCTACACTCAAACATTTACAAACAAGTTTTGGTTTGCATCATTAAGTTTTGTTAAAGAATTCCGTTTTGTATGGGTCTTTCGCAATCTTTGACATCACTTATGTTGGGCTCTTACAAGAGCTGCAGTGTCACATCAGGTCTTCTGGCTAATTGGAAGCACCTATGGTGAAGAGAAACCTTTTTTAAATGCCACACTTGATCAGATACTTAAGAAACCTCATTTATTTTCTTTCTGCTTTTCCTTTCTTTTTATCCATCATTTATTTTAACAAATCCCTCTAGGTATATGCTTGTGCAGGTGTGTATACTGGTGTATATGAGAGTATCTGTGTTCCTTTTGATGGATTGCTTGTCAGAAGGCACCAGGAGCACTTCCTATGGCTGACTGAAACATTTACTCACCAGTCACGTTCGCTGGGTTTGGTCTTACCTTTCAGAAGCTCTCAGCAAATGTGTTAACCCTTCTCACCCCGGCCATTTTGTCTGAGGCCAAAGGTTTGGTTTGTGTGATTCCCTTTTGGCTCATACTACCATACTACCAGTCAAGCCATCATTGCGTCCATATCGTGTGCAATTGTCATGTCAGAGGTGGCGCCGTTACCGTGGCATGGAGATCAATGCCTCCGTCCACTCCCACGTCCTCCCAACTCCTTTGACCGTGATGCTTTTCATCTCTGTCTGACTGTTCTGTGCGCACGGTGATAGTTATATGTCAACTTTGATGGTCCCATCATGCTTACAGGAAGTCAGGCACAGCGTTAGCTCATTGCCTCACCTTCACACCACACACACACACCGACACGTACACACTCCCACCTGCTCAGTGCCTCCGTTTATCGCCTATCCTTTCCTCTTTTCACTTTTTCTGGTGAGGGGGAGCAGACTTGGCCGGCGTGCTTTGTGACGATCACAATCACTTCGATGTGTCATTTATTCTCCTGAGTGCTTCAATACTTATCTCACTCTAGACACAGCCAAAAATGGAGCTGGAATACACCCAGTGCATCACGCCAACTGGAAGGCCAGAAATATTCCCTTTGACCACGTTTATGACATGGTTTATGGTATTTTCACTTTCCAAAAAGTAAGTAAGTAAATAAATTAAATTATTATAAATTAAAAAAAATGCAATTTAAAATAGCTTTTCTATTTTAAAAGTACAATATGTAAGTTTTCACCGCTAGAGGGCGAGTATTCAAAACAAACAAAGAAACAAAGGCGCCGTGACTGAGTGTGGAATCATGGGAGTTGTTGTCTTCATCCCCACAGCCGACGCAATCCCACGGGGCAGAAATCATGTTCATGGATGAGCTAATGTATTAAAGATTTATTAACATCGTAGTATGAAGCAGAGTGAGGCAGAAAGCCGTCGAAGCGAAACGAGGCCGCTGAAGCAATTGCTAATGAGAGACGATAGTGACACACAGCACGAAATCAGCGGAGCTTTTATTATACCACATTTTAGCGCTTCCACTCCTTCCGGTCGTGCTTATGTGGGGTAAAGCAGCGCTGTTTTATCATACTAGATACGTTTGAAAGTTCTGTTATAATGCTACTCTGTGCGGTCGTCACCTGTCTAATAAAACGCACAACATATTAAAGCGTATTTGGTGTTTCCATGTTTTCTACAAAACAAAACCGGAAATCGAGGGGTTATGACGTCACTGGCAGGCAACACAATGACACTATGGACACGCTCCATGTCACTAGTTAAAATTGCTTATTTCTCTGGATTTAAACATTCTTCGAAACATTTGGGATAATGTAAATACGCAAGTCAGCAAAATATATAACACTGTTCTAGTGGTTTTTGGATATTTTAATAAAAAAATCTTACATATTGTGCCTTTAATGTATTTGAAAATGTAATGTATTTCTGAATTTGTATTCATTCATTCATTCAGTCATTCATTCAGTTTTTAGACTTTCATGGGTTTGTTGTATTTTTACAAATAAATTAATTGAACCCTTTTTGGTCACACTTAATTTTAAGGTTTAATTTATTTATTTATTTACTGTCATTTTGATCAGTTTAATGCATCCTTGCTGAATAAATGTATTGCTGCATAGTGCAGCAATATCATAAATGTGATCGAAGTATATACAGACATATGGTAATTAGAAGAATCTTGTTGTATATTTACTTCTCACAATGTGAATTGTTTGCTTTCCTTTCTGTCATGTGAGAATGAAACAGAAGAGAGCAGAACTCTTCTGTGTCGGTGTTTTTATGGTTTGACAGCACATGCCACAATTCTGACAGGCCTCATGTCTCACTTGTTATATATTTCCATTGCAGCTAGATAAACTTTATTTTTATTTGACTTGTTTATTACAAACAGTGCTTGGAACATGGAAAAAAAGATCCACCCTCACAATGTCCTCTTGACTTATTGTTCCTCTCAGTGTAACTTGTAACTTACTCTGTCTTGTTTCATTTAGTTCCGACTATCTAGGGGACAATTAAATATGTGAAGTGTAGCAATTTGTCTTGAATTTACTTGACAACATCCTCCACAAATCCCGCACACATTTCCTAAGAACTAATTAAAATGAATCAATGACATGCCACTTCAAAATGGCGGCACATGTCAAAGCCATCAGCAGCAAGCAAAGGACACTCTTAATTGTTTTGTTCCTGTGGTTCTTGTAAACAGCTTGTCAAGGACTGCACTCAAGCATCCATGTTACACAAGTGCTTTTTTCTCTTCTCTGCCTCAAATGCCTTTCATAAACACATACTTTACAACCCTTGCCACATTAACTCACCCCAGGCTGGAAGCATGTTGCGTTAAGTGTTGGTTGTCTTGCTGTCTCATCAAAGGCCATTAATTGTGGCACCAAAGCGATGGTCACTTATACTACATCAGCCTGAGGCCTCTTTTCCATGTGGGAGCAGATTTCAAAACATTGACAGCCTCTCATGTCTTCCTCACTGGTCAGTTAAACAACTGGTCATTCCTTTAGTTGTCATATGATGAACAGAATGCAGTATTTGGTTAAATCTGATTTAACCAGTACTTTCACCTTCACAAAACCCAATGTTTTGAGTGTGAATGTGAATGAACAGCCGTTATGAGGACAGATCAGGTGGATGGAGTGCTAGATGAGACTATGTTATTATTTATAGTCTCCCTCACGAAGCCTCTCAGCAACATTCATGTCCCTTGATAAACAACACAGAGGAAACACCCTTTTCAATTATACCTCCAGCTGTAAATCATGCAGGAATGAGTGGCGGCCTGAAAATTACACCCTTCCATATGACAGGCGGGGGAGCACACACCTTGATATCCTTCTCCTGCTGATAGCTTTTAGCATTTGTCGTAAATGTCCACCTGTATGGACAACGAGACAAGCATTGCTGTTATGAGCGTAAATTGGCCTCAATCCAGCATGTTTCAGCGGACTCTAGTGGACATTTTGATTTGCCTGCTGTACCGTGATTCACAGTTCCAAGCCTAGCCTATTATCCCTGCCGGTTGGTTTAGGCCGCAATTGGAGGAGAATGATGGCTCTTTGATGAAAGCCTTCAAGGCTGGTAATACATGTCTGACCAATGCATTTCAATCACGAGGGTCAACTTGACTCCCATCGCTCCAGCTGCTAGTATCGGACTGTTATAGTAACGCTCACATTCCATTTTGGGTCAAACTGACTCCTTGGTTCTTTATAAACTTTTTCCCAGAATTGTGTCCTTTTAAATGGTATATTAAAATCAAAATAATTGAATAATAATTAACAGACCCATGTTCTACAGATGGTCGCACTGGCAGGGGGGCCATTAAAATGAAAAATTAAACCAGTAATAACAGTCACATTGTTATTGTGTTGCAAGTGCAACTAACAATGATATTGCATAAATGCATATTTTATAATTATAGTATTGGATGCTGATTGGTCAGTGCAGCATCTTAGCAGTATTAGTAACATGTTTGAGCTGTTCACCACATCACTGTTTACTATTCTAGTATGAGAATGAAACTTAATTAATACGTCTAGAGAGAGAGAGAGGGAGATAGAGAGAGGTAGCCATTTTTAAAAGCAAGAAGGATTTTTTATTTTTTTATTTTTTTAAACTAGAGATGCACAGATTGCAAATTTCTTGGCTGATTCCGATTTCCGATTTTTTTGTAAGTGTGACCTGCCGATACCGTTTTTCTTTCGAATAACCATAATTGACAGCATATACAAACAAAAATCTACTTTTTTCAATGCAAAAAAAAATAAAAATTACTTAATAAAAATGTATTAAACATTACAATTCCCCCAATCTGGACTAAGTTAATAACAATTAACTGAAAAGGAGTTGCTGTATATAACAAAACAGATGTAATTTTGAATCATTGACTCACTTGATCTGTTAAAAAATGTGGATTCATTCAGTAACGAAACACTCGGAGACACAAAACAGTTCTGCTGTGGCTTTGATTGGAACTATTTGCATCAGCAAAATTGAGCAAAAACAGTCAATATTGTCTATAAAATGTAAGTCACTTAATTTTAACTTCTTGTTTATTGGACTACTATTGTATAAAATCACAATGCAATCGTGTTGAAACATTTTGGTCGTGCAATGTTGCGTACCTATACATTACTATTTTTTTTTTTTTTACTACTGCAGTATGCATCTATAACTCTCTGTGTGTGCTGTTGAGTCTCTCTCACACACTCACTCAGGCTGTGCAAGCCTCATCTGGTACGACATAAATACATTATCAGAAGTGTGTAAGTGTGATGTCAAAACAGACCGGCTCAGAATCGGCAGACTGACTGGTCCGGGCTGGTCATGTGATAAATCAGCTAATTTCAGGTCCCTAGCCGGTCGATCGGTGCATCTCTATTTTAAACTTAAAGTTACAGCTTATAATACTATATCTTTTAGTGTGTAATTTTATATGAGTATTTTTGGTGCCAAATTCTGAAGCCATTTTTGTTCTGAAAGTTCCAATTGTGTTGCTATTCCAGATGCCATGGATTTGGCAGATGACATGAGTAAATAGCTTTCAGCAGGAAGCAGAGTGGTACCATGATGGGATACCCAATTTTCCAGCCACGGCTCCTGCCTAGCTCAGCTGCACACCCAAAACAAGCTCATTTAAGCCATGGAACCACTCATTATCCCAGATCTCCTTGCCTGACATTGCTTTGAAATGACAGAAACCGTGAAGAATTTCTGTGGATATGGGAAGAGTGCACCATGAAACATATGCTATTTAAATTTTTAAGGGTCTGTGAGGACTCTGTGTTTATTGATCAGATATATATTGGCCAGAGGTCCCTATGTTGGTGTTGGACCGCATTCCAAGTACTCAAGTCAAAGACAAGAAACCTCTGAAGACTGACATGGGCTCTTGCCAGCTTCATCACATTCAGTTCCTGCACTGATAGTATCAGTCTCAGACAGCACGCCTATGGACCTCCAGCAGTCATTCACTGACTGTCTGATGCACACAAAACTGGCAAGCTCTAATCTGATTGGCTGAATTTCCTGGAGTAAGGACAAACAGGTGTTTTGTTTGTTTGTTTCCGCCTAGAAACAAAATCGTGTTTACAAGATACCAGGGTGATACGACGTGTGTTTGATGATGAATTTATCACTGGATCGACCAGGTTGTCAGGTTTTGTTTAGTTAACTGGTTATCCAAGAGTAAACTGGTATATTCTGCTTTTTTACATCTGTGGAATAGTCTGTATTTTGTAAACGACAGAGTAGGCTATACAGTACATCTATTTTATGTAATTTTGTCTGTGCTTTCTGAATAATAGTTTGTGTCTGTGCCTGTCTATTATGGCATCATCCATTTGAGACAAACCTCTCCCTAAATTATTGTCTGCTTTACATATTGGTCAGGCAATTTCTTCCTGTCTAAGTGAACAAGGGAAAAAGGCTGTACTGATGGATCTTGCTGTGTTGCATCAGATAGTCGGTTATCATTTTTATAAAAACAATATGAAACTGCAATTGTTTTTATGAAAATTATTATTTTTGGTCTACTCTTAAACTGGTGTACAAGAGCCAAGTTTAGCCTTTGGGCAAATATAACTATTTTTATTGAATGACTTTACCATAGCAAGGCAAATAGTGAGTATTTTCATGATACCCACAACTAATTGAAATTAAACTGTTTTGCTTTATTGATTTATTTATTGATTGTTTATATATATACCGTATTGACCCGAATATAAGACGACCCTGATTATAAGACGACCCCCCTTTTTCCAGATGTACCTTTTGGAAAAAGGCTTTATAAAACCAAATCTTGTTTTTTCTCAGTAAAACACATTTTGTCTTCAATTAATTACATATTGCATATTTTTCCTATTTCAATTTTTGTTTTGAAAGTATGGTAAAAACTGGTAAAATGTACCAACAAATCACATTTAAAAAATATACACTTTTTGATATACCATTAAAAAAAAAAAAAACAGGTAGCCCATCTGAATTAGGACATTTAGGCTATCCATCTAATAGTAGCCTACCAAAATCTTATTAACAGTAGAAGTTAAATCTTACTGTAGTCTTCAAATCTGGGTACTGTCTTACGTTTTAAAATCACAAAGGGAGTTTGGTCCCATCAGGCTAACGTGACAGTCACGACTCATGCAGCTGTAAGGTTTTCTGCTTCTTCTGTTTTTACTCGCGATCTTTACAACACGCATTACATTACGTATTTCATGGCACACTCGTTTTATGCGTATTTGGCGCCACCTAGTGTTGTGGGTGTATTATTGACATGTCAAAGTCTAGACCCTGAATATAAGACAACCGCGTTTTTTCAGATGTATTTCCAAGAAAAAAATATCGTCTTATATTCGGGACAATACGGTAAATATAAGAGGGTTGAGAATTTTAAAAAGAAAGTTTTATATATATATATATATATATATATATATATACCGTATTGGCCCGAATATAAGACAA
>NW_015647043.1:182539-186655 GCF_001515625.1 Sinocyclocheilus rhinocerous
GGTAAGTGTTTTTTCTTTTGCCTTGTGAACTGGCCGAGCCTTAATGATTCTGTTTCTTTACATGTATTTGTTTACTGACCGTTGCATGCAATCGTGAAATACAGCATTTTCTTTTTAATTGGCTATTCGTTGTGGGGAAAAAAAGCCCGGGTTCGGGCTCTAAATTTAACTGTGCCACTCGGGTCGGGTCGGGCTGGGTCAGACGATCTCGGGTACAGGTCGGGTTCGGGCTTCAGTTT
The DNA here is from genome assembly GCF_001515625.1 of Sinocyclocheilus rhinocerous. Classification (NCBI taxonomy): domain Eukaryota; kingdom Metazoa; phylum Chordata; class Actinopteri; order Cypriniformes; family Cyprinidae; genus Sinocyclocheilus; species Sinocyclocheilus rhinocerous. Next base: position 182,779 of record NW_015647043.1, read on the forward strand.
AAAGCCCGTGCAGACCTCTACTTCAGAATACCTTCATGTTCCACAAAAGAAAGTAAAGTCATTTGGTTTGAGTAACTGATGACAGAATACATTTTTTTAGGTGAACTATCCCGTTAATGTTTTTATTATTATTTTTATTTATTTATTTTTTTTTAATTAAATGATACTCTAAATAAGAAACGAAATCTGCCAGCAGGTGGCAGTAAATGCATTCATTCGATTCGTTCAAACGGCTGATTCATTCAGGAATTAAGTAAATGGCTCTCTTTATGAATGGGCCTTTGAATTATTGGTTCACAAGATTCGTTCAAAACGCTGATTCATTCAGAAACTAAACACCGCTGTGTTTCTCAGAGACGCACAACAGTTCTGCTGTGGCTTTAAAGGTAATATGTTCTTTGCAAAATTGAGCAAAAACACATAATATTGTGTTTAAAATACAACACTATATGAACTTTTATTTACTGAACTGTTGTATGAAATCACATTTAAACTTGTGATATTTGGAACAAACAGCACTCGTGTAATACTGCTCTCGCTGGCTGTATGGAAGCATATGGATAGCAACATTCATTTTGAAATGTAATATGCAAAATGACAATGCAATATGTAAAATGGCAATGTATTTCTGTATTTAAATTTACATTTACCCATACATATGTGCAACATTTAGTGCAAAATGAAAATGAAAATTCAATTATATACTGTATTTGTCAACAGTCAACTGTATGAAATATGAGACGACGTACAGGTCTGGGGGCGGGGCGGGGCCAGTGTGTTAACTGCGTTAAAATATTTTAATTGCGTAATTTTTTCATAACTAATTAAGTTAACGCGTTAAACTGACAGCCCTAATATATATATATATATATATATATATACACATATTATGTGTGTTTAGAATATTACTAAAACTTGAATTTTGCCCAGGATTTCAGTATATAAATGTATATATAATAAAGTATATAAATCAGACTTCTGTTTAGTTCAAATACAGTTTAAAATTCATCATTTAATTGCCCTCATGCCATTCCAAATTTCTTCTGTGAAATTTCTTTCTTCTGTGGGACATAAAAGAAGATATTTTGAGTCTGTGTGTGTGTTTGTGTGTGTGTTTGTGTGTGTGCGTGTCTGTGTGTGTGTGTGTGTGTGTGTGTGTGTGTTTGTCCATTCTATCAAAGTCACTGGGCTCCATTGTTGTTTGGTTCCAAATGTTGTTCCAAAGTATTTAGTAAATAAACAACAGTAAATAATAACAGGATTTTCTTTACTATTGCTTAAACAGCGATTTGAATCATTTCTATATTCTGATTTTGTCGTACAAACACCTACCAAATATTGAATATTACTTAGCATTAGCCACACAGCTACAACAGTGCTTGGCACATCCTCATTTAGTTGCAGTAAACTCCTTATCATGTAATATTCAGAATATTCAGTCACAGCTAAAGACCAGATAATGGTATATGCATGCTTTGAGCTATACCATGTAGAGACCACAACATGTAAAGACCTTCACTCAATAGAATGAAATGACCTGACAAGTATAATATAATTTTCCTACTTCGAATTGATTCACACCATTCGGTAACTGCTGGCACAGAGTGTGATCGTGCTAAAGATACTGTGGATATGCCAGCGGATAATGATGCCACCGCAGACAGAACCACAGAGAAGCACAACATGGCCCAGGGCTATAGGAGCAAAGGCACTGAGATGTAAACAGCTTGGAAGTGGCCTGGCCCCGGGACATGCAGTGGCCTGCTCAGGGTAATGCTTTCCCCCATATTCCTCAGTGGATTCATGAATATACATGAAATCCCAGTCACGCAGGGGAGGGTGGCTCGTCTCCGAGTTCATGATCACCTATCTAACAAAGACAATCCTGGCCTCCCAAATCTCTGCCATAATGCAGCTGACAATACTGCACTTCAGTGTTTATCCACCACCCACCCAAAGCTCAGTTCATAAGGAGGTTTGGTATTGATTTTCTTTCACTGCATCCGTGTATGCAGTAAGTACAAAGAGCAGTTTCCCTTTATTTTTTCATTAGGCCCAATGCCCTGGTGCAGTGTTTCAGGCATGCAGTCGACATTTCTCCAGACACAAATACGATTTTTATGGCTGTTCTGTTTGAGATCCCCGAACAACTCCCATGGCTGGAACGGTAATGAAGCACCCTTGATTTCCCAAATGCGATGGAAGAAATGTCATAATATTTAGATTAATGTGCTGCGGAATTGCATCAAGCAAGCTAGGTATCATCTCCGACTGGGTCAATGCGATCACCAGTCTTTATAGGTTTGTCAGGGACCCTTACGAAGTTTCATACCACTTTTTAAAAAAATTTTTACTCGTATCTTTTATAGCACCATTGACGTTTTGAAATCAAGTTTCAGCAAAGTCCACCACCCAAGGGTGTCACCAACCCGTACCCACGAGTCTCGGACTTTGCAGTGCAGTACATTGCAAAGACAGGCTAATCTGTACTGATTTGGAGCTCAGCCAGTGGAAGCCTCCTTTAATCCCTCATTCTTTTTTATCAGAGGAGGAGAGGCAAATTTCACTTCTGCACAAGAGGGGAAAAGGAGCTATTTCATGCCTCACTGACTCCACTGTTTTTTTAGAATGGTTGTCTTCTCTTTTTTTAGCCCTTATTTTATATGCTGCATAGCTGCATTCTGTGAAAAACTTGCTGCATGTGTATATTTTTTTGCTAGTAGAGGTGGGGAGATACTGTAAAGACACCTTTGCCAATTAGCTCATTGGCCCTTAGTTGTCCTGTGTTAACACCATTGCTCTTTCCTGGAAAAGGAAGTCATTAAACTTATTAATGCTGCATTCATCCGTTTATATGCATTGCAAAGTAAAAGCATTCATTACAAAATTCCATTACATTGTTTTCAGCTGGCCTCCTACTCACAGCAAAACAGAACGTGGGCCGCCCCTGCCGCTCTACAGTGGTAAAACAGATTAAAGAGTGTACGCGCCTGTTTGGAAGGTGCGCTTGATGTTCCTCTTTTGAGTTTTTTTAACAGCTGTCCGGTACATAGTAGCAAGAGGAAGAGACAACTGTGATATCAAGCAGCTTTCAGCGCTCAACAAGTCAACAGTAACATCTTTATTAATCTCTCTGCCTCTAAGGCAGCTTTGAGAGGAAACACTGAGTAAATAAAGATAAATATTTCCAGTCCTAGATGAAGATAAAGGGATTGCTTTTATCTAAACATGAATCAGCTGCAAAAGGGAGCCATAGAGTACCTCCCCAGTTTTTAAAGTAACTAGTAAAGTAACGCATTACTTTTTAATTCAGGAGGAAATCTGAGTTACTTTTTCAAATAAGTAACTCGTTACTCTGTTTTCCATGTATTGACTGACAGCTCTGACATGTTGCCATGTTGAGAGAAATCTGGAGTAAGTGCAGAGGCGTTGTGTGCGCTGTGTGAACATGATGCTCACTGTAGTTCTAGACTAAATATGAACATGTATTTACTCATCTCACCTGCACAAAAACAGATTCAGCATTCCTCAAAATCAATAAAAATAATCAAATGCAAACTCAGAATATTATACAAACCTGCAATAATGAAATATGTTAAATAAAACAAATTTAATTTATGTATTTCATCCCATTTTATTAACCAATGTCTTTGCTGCTGACCTTCGATGATCCAATTCAACCATACTAAGCAAAAATTACTTTAATATAATAATAATTTGTTGTTTAATTTTTGTTATTGCTGAATAGTTTAACTTTCTTCTCCTGCGTCATATTCTTCATGCAATTTGTTTGAGCTGCGTCCTCTACTGTACAGACGTGAATTTACATTTCCTTCAGCCTGAGGCGTATTCATTTAATTTTTTTTGTTGTGAACGG
>NW_015647043.1:186693-211591 GCF_001515625.1 Sinocyclocheilus rhinocerous
AATACATATATATATATATATATATATATATATATATAATTACTTTTAAATAATTGCTTTCATACTTGTCGATTTGTATTTTTATTTTTTTTTATACTGCATATATTGGCTAAACTGCTCTCTAAGATATCGACATCTGTCGTCAAAAAATCCTTATTGCTCAACCTCAATCTTTTATTCCCTAGTGTAAGTATTTTTAAACATTTGCTTTTTTTGCTGCTTTCTCTCAAGGACAGTTGTGCTACCTCATATTCCTCACTGGAGTCGAGTCATGAGGGCTTCACTTTGTGTTGCTTCAGGGAGAGTTAGGGATGCACCTTCACTTCGGCCTAAATCAAGCCTTGCACATCCCAATCCTCGAAGTGAACGTTTTTCTTGCTGTTTCCGACAGCTCCAGATACCTGTAGCTGCAGCACAGGCAGACTTGCTGGTCAGACGCTTACCAAGCTGTCAGAGTGCTGTGGAACATGCTTTATAAACAATTACCACACCATCTGCACTGTCAGTGAGCTGTTTAGCATTAGCGTCTCAGTTTCTCTCCCACTCTCACTCTCTCTTTGTGCATCTCTCTCTTTTTTGTGCTTCTTATTTTTCCTCTTTCTTCTCAATTCATCCAAGCCATGGGTTAATGAAGAGGAGGTTAGGAGAGCAGCATGGATTGTTTGTTTGTATGACTTTCTTCGTTTTGATCTTGTTAAGGCCTGGAGCTGTGATGTGTTTTCATCATGGAAGTCTCACAGCGTGAGCGAGCGCTTGTGCACATCTGAACAACAAAACACAGTTTTATGAGTTTATTCCAGAGAAGCTCTTACACCATGGCCAGAGATATTATTCAAACATCGGTAGGGAGAGAAAAAATATTTGTTCTCAAAGAAAACAAGTTCAGAACGAGGACACAGTGGTGCGGTAAATGGAAATAATTGATTTATTTGTTCATTGAAAGTCATTTTTGTTTATTGAAGAAGATTGTTTTCTCTTCTGCTCCACAGGTACATCAGTAACGAGAGTAACTGCAACCGACGCGGACGATCCAGTGTATGGAAACAGTGCCAGACTGGTCTACAGCATTCTGGAGGGCCAACCTTATTTCTCCATCGACCAAACCACTGGTAAGTTAATCAATCCACAATGTCCAGATGGTCATGAATCATTCAAATGATTCAACAAGCTTATTATTATGCTTAGAAATAGGTGTAAGATGAATGTCCCTTCATGTACCAAGACGAGTTTTAGGTGTTAGATCATTTATTATTATTGTAATCATTGCTATTATGATCATCATTACGGGAGACAGGAAATAAATATTAGAGAAAGACCAAATAAACAAGATAATTTTACCTGAAGGACACATGCAGATGCTGATTTTGTTCTGTAATAGCGCACAAAGCAATTTGCTGCTTCTGATTTAAATGGCAGGGCTATCTTTGAATTCCGTCTGCATTCTGCTTCCTTTTCAACCTTGACTTTGTTTTTTCCCTAATTGCATTTTCAGCTGACTTGTTAACAGTGTGTCTGTAAGCAACATGATTAAATAATGGTGAAATTACATTAATAAGCAATGAGATGGAAATGAACAGTGCATAATTTGGAAAAACAACAGACAATAAACAAGTCCTGTATCTGTCCAAATTGTATGTGCATATTAAATGAACAGACTTTAAATATCAGTACTTTTTTTCTTATGAGAACACCTTGTGCACTTCATAACCCCGTGCATTTCAATCACTCACTGTCAGCTTTGTCTAAGAATGCAAATGGTCGAGAGAAGGTGCGAAAGCCCAAATTGAGGTGCCGCGTGCGTGGTTTGTGTGATTACTGAACACATGCAGATGGCTTATTCAAGTGAGCCAGATGTTTTAATGAATGTTAATGAAAAATAAGAGGTAACGGGAAAACAACCATTCGAAACCATTTGACACTTCCAACACCTCGTAGGAAATGAGACACACTTGATAAATAAGTAAACATCATGCACCAATTCATTACTTGGTTAATGGCTTGCAAAGAGAAAAAACGAAATAAATAAATAAATGAAAGGAAAGTAAACCTCCAAATACCTATGGAAATTAAAGTTTGTGTTGCCTCGCTTGTGTGATCATCAGGAATTCATTTGAATAGATAATGATAAATCAGGATGACAATAGAATGAGTATTGCAGTGTGCATCAGATTCAGCATTGCACTGCATATGGCGCACACACACAGCTGCATCCAGCACTCAGGGAGGCCTGCGTTTCTGTATTCCTATTGACAATCAGAGCACTTCACCTCTAAAAATGCACCTCCTTAGTTCACTGAAATTATCGTGGTCTGTTGGTCTCCATGACAGAACAAGAAACAAAGACATGTAAGTGCGGCATAAAAAAAGTCTAGCAGACAATGCATGCGCGCTGTGAATTATTCATGCGTAATGGAACTGGAGCTGGCCCTACAACACTCTTACCTTTCTTTCTGTAGAATGCCTTTGTTTCCTTAGTTCTTTACTTCTATTATTTGCCAATCTCTTTAATGTAGTTGCTTCTTATTATAGTTTTCGTTTCTTTATACAAAAACCTCATTGATTGTGTAAGATTACATATCTATGAAGATTCTCAGTCATCCAGATGATTGTAAAAATGTCTCATAGAATGTACCGTGTAGCATATTTTTCTATTTATCGAATATCTTTTGTCACTTCTCCAAGTGACTTCATCAGGATTAGGGTGATTTCCCAGGATTTAAGCTTGTTGTACATCATAGCGTCATAAGACTCACAAATTGCAGTGGGAATCGCCTCCACAATGGTAAAAACCGTGGTCGTAGTGTGAATTGGGGCGAAACGTCTGGGGTAAAGATGAAAGGATAGTGTTAAATGGCGGGGAATCTTAATCTACACCCAATGAAACCATGCAAAGCATCTACAATAAAAAAGCAAAATAAGTCTGGATGCTTTAAAAAATATTTATCAGCATTATAAGCTAATAAATAAATGTGTCATAGCTTTTTTTTTTTAACACAGACTATTTCATTTTATGATACTTTGGGTTTTATTGTTTGAGTAGATTACCTGTGGGTTTTTTGGGGTTGTATTTATTTATTTATAAATCAATGATGGTGCATATAATATTAAAGAGACAGACAGCATAATTCGCATTCAGTCGGAATATAAACGACTCCAGGTGCTGGGACAAATCCTCAGCAAACAAACAAGCTAATTTGCAATGCCAAATGAAAGCAGCCCAGGCAATGCGTGGCACACACTAAACTGGTCGGGGTGTCAAGGACAAGGGAAGAGCTAACAGATTTTGCAAACTGCAAACCTCAGAATGTACAATGGCATGTTTATTTAGACCTTGTTCAATTTGAATAGTTTATTCTTATGTATTTATTTTTCATATCAAAAATAATTAAATGAGAGATAGTTTCAGTGCATTCTTTTGTTGTTTTGTTCTTTATAATACTGAATTATTATATGTAAATTAATGTATTTATTATTATTGCTATAGCAATCATTAGGGTGGCTCTGGCAGGGATGGATCGTGAGATGAGGGAAGAGTATCTTGTTGTCATTCAAGCAAAAGACATGGGAGGTCACATGGGTGGGTTGTCAGGAACCACCACTGTGACAGTCACTCTTACTGATATCAACGATAACCCACCAAAGTTCTCAAAGGGTAAGAGAGACCCTATTTATTGACTATATAAAATACTATATGCTACAGTTCAAAAGTTTGAGGTCAGTAAGAATTATTTTTAAATTAATGTATTTAATCAGCAAGGATGCAGCAAGGATGCAGCTTTTCGCTTCGGAGCCGAGCGACAACATCGTTCTGCTCCTACCAAACTGCTTTGTGTGTGACGAGTCTAGCGCGCTCTCGGGAGCTTTTTGTGTTGGCGGACGGCGCTTCAGTTGTCGTCGTTCCTGTGTCGAGTGGGTTGCGCACTTCAGGCTGCACTACCCCCTGTCGTGCTGCAAGCGGCCATTTCCCCTTTGCGTCTCAGCACGTAAAAGAGCATTTCCCTAAAAGAGCCAATTTCTCTAAAAGAGTACAATATGTCCCTGGGTCCCAGGAGGGCACGGAGAGTCGCGGACGGACCACACTCATCCTCCTACATCGCCAGCAGGCAGCAGCGGGCGGTTCGAGAACGTCAACAAAGGCCCTACTCAAGCACCCTCTGCCAAACTGTGGAACCAGGTAAGCGTTGCACCGCACACTCAGACCCCCCTTCGGTCCGCTCACAAGCCGCCCAAGTTGGGTCCCTGCGTTCCACCTTGCTGCCCCACTGCGGGTACGGCGGTGGTTCCGCCACGGGCGGTCTGAGGGTTACAGTGGTGGCAAACCCCTCAGGGAACCAACCCTCGGGGGACCATCGCTCCTCTAGCGCTTCGCAAACCAGTTGAGCCGCCAAAGGAACGCTACGGCGTTACTGCAGATTCATCAGGCCAAGGCACTGAGGGACCTGCACGAGGGTGGTCATGATCCGGAAGTTCTGAAAGAGCTCCAAACCACTACTGACCTCACGCTCCGAGTGACGATGGTCACCGCGAGTTCTTTGGGTCGTGCGATGTCCACACTTGTGGTCCAGGAGCGCCATCTTTGGCTGTGTCTGGTTGATATGAGGGACGCCGACAAAGTTCGGTTCCTTAATGCCCCTGTGTCCCAGACCGGCCTCTTCGGCGACGCAGTCGAAAGCTTGGCCCAGCAGTTCTCGGCTGCACGGGAGCAGACTGAGGCGGTCCGACCTTCTGCCCGGTGGGCAGCTGATGCCTCCCCCCGTCCGCCGGCCGCAGCGCCCCAGCCTGCTCGTCACCGAGGGCAGCCCCCTGCGTCCACCTCTGCTCCCGCGCCACATCCCCAGCAGCCTCCAGCAAGCGGCACCATGGAGCTGGGCGTAGAGAGGCCAACCCACCCATCCAGGCCCCCGTCAAAACTGGCGGTGAGCGAAAGAGCAAGAGGCCCCGGGACGGGCGACCCAGCGGGCGGTTCGAGAACGTCAACAAAGGCCCTACTCAAGCACCCTCTGCCAAACTGTGGAACCAGGTAAGCGTTGCACCGCACACTCAGACCCCTCTTCGGTCCGCTCACAAGCCGCCCGAGGTGGGTCCCTGCGTTCCACCTCGTTACCCCACTGCGGGTACGGCGGTGGTTCCGCTGGTCCCGCTTGCACGGTATCTAGGTGCCTTGCTAGCACTACCCAACCCGTCTCGTTGGCTTCTGCGGACCATCAGCCTCGGCTATGCGATTCAGTTCGCCCGGCGTCCCCCCAAGTTCAGTGAAAGCAGCAGATGCCCCTGTCTTGCGTGCAGAGATTGCAGTCCTACTGGCGAAGGATGCGATAGAGCCGGTCCCTCCAGCCGATATGAATACAAGGCGGTGGGTTACGACCAATCTTGGATCTGCGTGTCTTAAACCGGGCCCTTCGCCGGTTACCGTTCAAGATGTTGACGCAGAAACGCATCTTCGGGTGCATCCGTCCCCAAGATTGGTTTACTGCGATTGTCCTGAATGACGCGTACTTTCATGTGTCGATCCTTCCACGCCACAGACTCAGTCTCAGCATCGGACAACACGGCGTACATCAACCGACAAGGTGGTCTACGCTCTTGTCGCATGTCACAACTCGCCCGCCACCTCCTCCTTTGGAGTCGGAAGGTTCTGAGGTCACTTCGTGCCATTCACATTCCGGGTCTGCTCAACCATATGGCCGACGAGCTGTCACGAGCTACGCTCCCCGGAGAATGGAGACTCCATCCCCAGACGGTCCAGCTGATTTGGAGACGTTTCGGAGCCGCTCAGGTAAACCTGTTTGCCTCTCCAGAAACCTCTCACTGCCAGTTGTTCTACAGTTCTACTTGTTCTACAGCTGGCACACAGCTGGCCGCGGGGCCTGCGCAAGTATACGCTGTGCAAGGTCAGGGAGGACGAGGAGCAGCAAGGGTTGGAGCTAAGGCTGTCTCCCTCCACCCTTAAAGTCTATGTCGCTGTGATTGCTGCTAACCATGACTCCGTGGAAGGGAAGTCGGTAGGGAAGCATGACCTGGTCATTAGGTTCCTTAGGGGGGCGAGAAGGTTAAATCCTCCCCGGCCCCTCTCCATACCCTCTTGGGACCTGTCTCTGGTGCATAAAACACTACAGCAGGGCCCATTTGAGCCTTTGCAGTCAGTCGAGCTAAAGTCAGATATTTGTAGAGCTGCGGGCTGGGCGACCCCCAACACGTTCGCTAGATTCTATAGCCTTCGTGTGGAGCACTGAGGGCACTGAGAGGCTCTGGTTTAGTGTTGGCTTGCTAAAACTGCTCCAGAGTGTCACTACTGTAGACCCTGTCGAGCTCCTCCGTCCCCTCGGCAGCCAGGCGTGGCGGAACGTCCGGTGCCAGGCCCTCACTCGCTGTATCCGTGAGAACCGGTAGAGGGCTGGGTTCCATATGTAGAGACCTAAGTGGATCCCATATGTGTAAAGTCCACGGTATTGCCTCAGAGCCCGTGTTTCCCCGGCAGACTTCTGATTTCCATGAGGGTTACAATCACCTCTAATCTTCCATATGCACCTAAACGGGTGTTCATATGTGTAAGTGCCTATCCAATCTCACTGAGTGGGTAGTGCTATGACAACAGTGACTGGTCTTCTTGTTGCGAGCCCCGTCCTACACCACAAAGGGGCGCAGGCGGCTTGCACAGGACACTGGAAGGGGCAGCATCCATGGCGCTTTGGTCGGGATCCCAATTCGTCGGTCACCGACGTGACTCGGAGTGACCGACTGAAAAGGAATGTCTCGGTTACGTATGTAACCCTCATTCCCTGAAGGAGGGAACGGAGACGTCACGTCCCGTCGCCATGGCTGCTGTACCACCGCTGAGCGGTTGGGTCACCGGCTCGGCTCATCAGCGAAAACCTGGTATGCGTTGCACCGGCTGCCTTTTTATGCTCTTTTAATAACTTAGTTATTGTTGATTCCAACATTCACTAATGCATTATTTAAATCAAAAGTTCAATCACAAAAGTTGTATTAATGTTATTTAATGGACGTGAGCTAACATGGACTAACAATGACAAGTTATATTTTATTAACATTAACAAAGATTAAATATACTGTAACAATGTATTGCTCATTGTTAGTTAATGTTCGTTAATGCATTAAATATAGTTAACAAATGGAACCGTATTGTAAAGTGTTACCCAAATTTCTATTTCTTTGTAAGTTCTTTCATTCATCAAATAATTCTGAAATAATGACATTATTTCTGCAAAATAATAATAATAATAATAATAATAAGCAGCACATTATTTTATAATTATATGAAATCAGCAAATTAGAATGATTTCTGAAGGATCATGTGACACTGAAGACTGAAATTACTGACCCCAAACATAAAATAATTGATTACCATTTGTTGTCTAATATTTAAGCTATTTTGTTGTTTTTCTGAGTGCTATTTGTCACCTGATAGACCAGATCTTCTGTGTTCTTGTACTTCATATCTAAAGGCTCTTATGAGTTCACTATTGCTGAGGATCTTGGCATCGGGAAACCTGGAGGAAGAGTAAAAGCGAATGACAGAGACATCGGGGAAAATGCTAAATCAACTTACAGCATCATAGGTGGAGACGAGAGGGATGTCTTTGAGATTGTCACTGATGCTCAGACACAGGAGGGAATCCTCAGACTCAAGAAGGTAAGACCAGAAAAGTAGGCTTAAAGTGCCATAGGGACTCTCTAACAGTTGTCTGTTACAGGATTGTCACTGGGCTGCACATTATGAAAAATACGAAAAGTGGCTCATTACCGTTGACAAATGGCTGTTAAAATTGCAGAGACAGAACCTCTCAGTATGTATTGCAGGGGTCAGAAATCTATTTGACATGGTGTGCCATTTTAAATGTAATTTCAAACACTGTGCCATACCCTCCAAAAAGAAAGAATTAATCATGCAAATTAATTAATTATGCAAATTACCGCCTTAGTGTTCAGTGTTTTACTCTTTTTTTTTATGTTGGCTACATTATTTTCACTGGTGTTGTTGTGTTTGTTGTTCCCAATGAGTTATGTGTCATGTGGTGATAAGTTGAGTGCATCTTTTTGTATAATTATATAGTTGTTAGAGTCACTGTCATTCTGCTTTGTGTAGTGAATAGATTGTGTAGGTCTGGTTGTAAAACTCAAAAAAGATAGCAGTAACTTATTTGTATTTATTTATTTTTTAGCAAAAAGCAACAAATAAAAATCATCTGATCAAATAGTAAAGAAAATAGTGTTTGGCTTCCCATTCAGCTCGTAACAAAATAATAGAGTTTACAGGTTGCAATAATTACAGTAGATTGACATGCCAGTGCAAGCAGTTAAGTATTTTTAAAATACACACCTAAAATAAAATAAATGTAACAAATGAGTAAAGTGTCTGACCCCTGCTGCGCCCAGTAAAACTGCAGTCCAGGTGTTCTGAGGTTTGAGAACTACTGTAAGTCTGAACCCCTTGACTTTCTGTGCTCAATTCTCAGCTCTTGTGTAGCATCGTATATTTGCATATGGCATGGCCATTGTATGCAAATGAAGAACCCTTCATGGTGGATGAGAGGACAATTAAGCCCTTTTATCTTACAGGAGCATCTACAGTGCAACTGTGCAGCAACAATTCTGCACAAACAATGTGACAAAAATATGGGAAAATGTGCACGATAAATTTGTCATTTGTTTTCCATTACATATCTAACATATACCATGTTAAAAGTGTAAATGATGACTATGCACTTTATGATGTGAACAACATAATGAGTGTCATGTGGGATTTAGTCTCGCGGACTTGGGCATCTCTATTCATATGAAGAATTATACCAGAATTAAACAAATGATGTGCCTTAAATAATCTGCATTATTCAACAGTTTGATACATCATCCTCAACCACAGTTCTCCGTAATCTGTTGTGTGTATTTTAGATATAAAAACACATCTGCCTTTATTTTGTGCAACACACTTAAAAGCAACATTTAAAAGCTCTATAATTAATAATACATAACAAAATGAATATAGTAATAGTAATTAGGGGTGTAATGGAACACAAAAAAATATGATTCGGTATGTATCTCAATTTGGAAATCAGGATTTGGTATGTTTTTTGGTACAGCAGGGGATTTTTTTTTTTATATTAGAAAGCAGTTTACTGAACAAACTGTTGATTTGTCTTTAAAATAAAATAGTCTGTTGTTACAGCTGCAACACTCTTCATGCTGCAGTTTATGGTGCTGTCGTAAATGGGGGAGATTTGAAGTTTTGGATGCAAAATATTTTAGCAAAACAGTCAGAATGTGCTGCCGCTCATTCAGTGAAGTCTGTGATATCTAATGCTTTATATAAAGCATATTTTATAAGACATTTTTCCCACAGCAGCTCACTCTATGTCCTGCTTTTCATTTTCAGATGCATTTGCAACAGCAAAGTATGTCGAAATGAAATGTATTGATCTAAATCAAACTCTAAATCTCATTTGAAAATATATTGATATACCTTACAAACAGAATTTCGAAGTTAATTTCATACACACAGTACTTGTGCACATGTAGTGGTTAAAACAATGCTGAATTTATTCGGTACGCATGCATACTGAACTGGAAGACCCATCCAAAAATTTTTGGTACAAATATGTAAATTCTAACGTTGAAAGAAGGGGAAGAAAATGTGGAGACAAAGCGAGAAATAAAAAAAGCAGTCATTTGGTTTGTCCCAGGTCTCTTACAGCTGAATGCGTAATGGCATGCCTGTTTTTCCCCGTCTTCTCATCCCATAGCACTTGGCCTGGAATCTGTTGTCTGCATTACTAATAGCATGATGGATGGCATTGCATGAGAAAAACAGGCAATCAACAGCCCACTTCCCGCTAACCTCTATACCTCCAGACGGTGCCTGAGTTCAAGAGAGCAGAACAAGCTTGTAAAGCACACAACCCTTATTTTTCCCCAATTTTTTTGCACCTGCCACTGTGCACAGATACACATTTTCCCCAGGCGCTGGTGCTGAGCCGACGTGCGCCAACTATCATCTGCAGCAAGTTGGCCAATGCAGCCCTCACCAACAATTAAAATTTGATTTAACTTCTGCTAAATATTGAATGGTCATGACCAAAAAGCCTTTGTAGCAAGGTTAAACATATTGATCTGAGTGAGATGCCACAGGCTCAGACAGTCAAGATACCGCTTTGTTGTAAAAGGATGCATGCTTTCATTCCCCCTTAGGCTGTGGTGGTGTTGGAAGAGGGTTGCTATACTTCCCCCGCTGCTGATCTTTGATGCTTCTAAATGTCCCTGTAAACATACACACTCACACCATGCTGGGAGTTTTTAGATGCTTTCAAACAGGCACATATATATGTGGTAAAATCAGGCACAGCCATGTGGTTCAGTATGCGTTCAGGCCACATGAAAGCCTGAATTGCATCGTCTGGAAACGACGTAGGTCAAGTGACAGCCGTAGTCATATTCAGGCCTTTCCACACAATGAGTGCCAAAATGGAGACCCAGAGGGATGCAGAAGTGCCAATCTCACTGTAGAGAGTCAAATGGCATGCAAGACTATCAAAAGAATGAGGGGTTGGCATGATATTTTTAGATGGAACAGATTTGCAGTGTCTGAGATGAGAGGAGCTTGTTTCAGTCTTGCCAATATGCAAAGCTGCATTTGAATGACGTTTTCAAAAATCTCAACTACAATTAAATGGTAACATTTCAAGCATGTTGCATGGTAAAAGAGAGAACTTTCTTTTTTTTTCTTTCTTTCTTTCTTTCTTTCTTTCTTTTTATATGTGCTGTTTTATTTACCTTTTTTTTTTATATTTAAGACATAAAACTCTATGAACTGTCACCAAAATTCAATAGTCTCGAACAGCACTGACCTTTTCCAAAGCAAGCAAGGTGCCAGAATGCAGCTTGTTCTGAATTTTACATCATAGGGAAACTTCTGCTTGTAAAGTCCTACTGAAAGGTACAGTGTTATTTGCACAACCTAGCCATTTTTCCTTTTTTTTTCCATTTTACAGAGTTTCAGGTGCTACATAGAAATTTAGTTCTGTGATTTCTTTATTTCTCCGCACTGAAAATTGTATTGTGTTTAGATGCTTTCAATCTTTTAATAGAAATAGTAGTGAAAAAGACAGGAAACTATTGGAAGAGAGAGGACTGATGGGAAGGGTCATACTGTTTCAGAATTCTAGCTTTGAAGGAGCTAAGGAGAGAATGAAGTAAAGGTGCACCAGTCAACCATATAAAGAGCTCTGTATTATGCTGTAGTGTATGAGAGGATGACACAAAATAAGTACTTTGTGACAGCACATCTGGAGTTTGCCAGAAAGCCTAATAGTGAAAGCAATGAAGTGAAAAAAAAAGAGATTTATGATTTTTAAAGAATGGTTGGACTCACACAGATACACACAAACAAATCAGTAAATACACTACCCCTCAAAAGATTTTTTTAAAAGAAATTAACAATCACACATTATTGTTGTTGTTGTTGTTGTTGTTGTTGTTGTTGTTGTTGTTACAGTTGTTGTTGTTGTTGTTGTTGTTGTTGTTGTTGTTGTTGTTGTTGTTGTTGTTGTTGTTGTTGTTGTTGTTGTTGTTGTTGTTGTTGTTGTTGTTGTTGTTACAGAAATAAAGGCAAAGACATTAGTATAATTTCAAAATATTTCTATTTTAAATAAATGGCTTTCTTATAAACTTTCTATTAACCAACATGCAAAATTACTAATAATAGGACATGTTTCTTGAGCACAAAATCAGCATATTGGAATGATTTCTGAAGCATTGTGTGACACTGAAGACTTGAGTAATAATAAAATAAAAATCAGTTTGTTGCTAAGTCAAACACAGGTTGTTGTTAAATTGTTTAAATTACTAATATAAAGAAATACTTTTGCCATAATGCTGCCCATGCAGCACAAACAATATTTCTTTTGTTTTTACATTTTATTTTATTTTATATACAGTGAAATGACAGACAAAGGGTCTCAAGACTAGCGAAGGGTCTGAATACTTTTAAGGAACATTTTTTTACCTTCTGTGTTTTCCTCTCGGCATGACGGTAGCAGCAAGGGAGGGGTGAAAATAAAATGAAATAAATTCCTCCCTATAGCTTTGTGGACTGCAGCAGACAGAGGTACATGGGCTGTTCTCATCCGGGTGCCCTGCTGTCAGCCGCACTGACTTCAAAGCGTGCTGATAGAGGAACTCCAGCTGCTCTTCTCTCCCAGCTGGGGCTGCTCTCGGCCCGGCTCCAGTGTCCGCCTGACCTCCCCTGTGGGACGGAGGCTTTTTTTTATTTTTTTTATAACATAAGCAAATTCTTCATTCTACTACCTCAACTAATTCCTATAGCCTGTTTCTTTTTCATGTGTACTTCAGCGGCCAGTTCTAGTTCAGTTTCTGTCAATAAAAGAGCAAATGGGGGACTTGAGACATTTTTCGAGTTCAAATGAGGTAGAGAGAGATGTGATTCAGAACACAATGAAAATACCATGAATTTTTTACTAGATGAAAATATAAAACGGCACTCTGTGTCAAGTTCTCTTCACTGTGGCATGTATTACAGAAATAAAGGCAAAGACATTAGTATAATTTCAAAATATTTCTATTTTAAATAAATGGCTTTCTTATAAACTTTCTATTAACCAACATGCAAAATTACTAATAATAGGACATGTTTCTTGAGCACAAAATCAGCATATTGGAATGATTTCTGAAGCATTGTGTGACACTGAAGACTTGAGTAATAATAAAATAAAAATCAGTTTGTTGCTAAGTCAAACACAGGTTGTTGTTAAATTGTTTAAATTACTAATATAAAGAAATACTTTTGCCATAATGCTGCCCATGCAGCACAAACAATATTTCTTTTGTTTTTACATTTTATTTTATTTTATATACAGTGAAATGACAGACAAAGGGTCTCAAGACTAGCGAAGGGTCTGAATACTTTTAAGGAACATTTTTTTACCTTCTGTGTTTTCCTCTCGGCATGACGGTAGCAGCAAGGGAGGGGTGAAAATAAAATGAAATAAATTCCTCCCTATAGCTTTGTGGACTGCAGCAGACAGAGGTACATGGGCTGTTCTCATCCGGGTGCCCTGCTGTCAGCCGCACTGACTTCAAAGCGTGCTGATAGAGGAACTCCAGCTGCTCTTCTCTCCCAGCTGGGGCTGCTCTCGGCCCGGCTCCAGTGTCCGCCTGACCTCCCCTGTGGGACGGAGGCTTTTTTTTATTTTTTTTATAACATAAGCAAATTCTTCATTCTACTACCTCAACTAATTCCTATAGCCTGTTTCTTTTTCATGTGTACTTCAGCGGCCAGTTCTAGTTCAGTTTCTGTCAATAAAAGAGCAAATGGGGGACTTGAGACATTTTTCGAGTTCAAATGAGGTAGAGAGAGATGTGATTCAGAACACAATGAAAATACCATGAATTTTTTACTAGATGAAAATATAAAACGGCACTCTGTGTCAAGTTCTCTTCACTGTGGCATGTATGTACACAGGTGGGGTGAACATGGGGCCTTTCCTCTGAAATCACAAATATTTATCCTGGAGTACAAATAATTCCCAAATTGTATTTTATCTGCTACTTCAATAATACCTCACCACTGGATAATTGCCTCGGAGAATACATTAACAATGTTAACGTCATGGTATCGTGGGCAAGGATTAATTTTGTTTTCAGACAACACAAACACACAAATTGTATTTTTCATGATTTCTTAACAATTTGCAATGCAGTCCTTGTGTTTCCATTAGATTAACCTTATTTGCAGCCTCATTTAAATCCCAAACACATGCTGTCTCTGCCACAAATTAATAACACATCCCACGCTCCAGGTGAAAGTGTGGTTATTGCTACTAAATATTATTTTTGTTCACCCTGCTATTGGGCTCGCAGCAGCTTAAATCTTATCCGTTGCAAGGTGGGAGGAAGCCGGTGCAATTACAGTCTGTCCTGCAAGCCCAGCAAACTGAGTCTGCTAAAACCAGGAAACCGTTTGTCTTTGTTTTGTGCCCATTAATAATAAACATCTCTCTTTTTCTCTATTTTCCAGCCTCTGGACTTTGAGTCCAAAAAATCCTACAACCTAACAGTGGTGGCGACCAACATACGTGCCGATTCGATTACGGGTGGGCCCTACATGGACCAGGCCACGGTCAAAATCATCGTTGAGGATGCAGATGAACCCCCTGTCTTCACAAAGTTTACTTATCTCTTCGACGTGCATGAAAACGCTGCAACCAACACAGTCATAGGAGCGGTAGCGGCGAGAGACCAGGACGCCCCACACAGCCAAGTCAGGTAAAGGCAATCATTTCTAGCCCACGTGACGTCTGTTGTCCTCCTTGGCGAAATTAGGCCAAAACAACTTCTTCATTAAACCAAGAGAAGATCAAGCTCAAGCTTCTGCATCAATCTAATATCCAAGTGCTCCTTCACCGCTGCATCCTACCAGCCATTAAATGCTGCTGATGAAATTGCCTGTAGAGGTGCATTTGCATTCAGACTAAATGGAGCTCTCACCTCCACAGAATTGGTTGTACTGGGAAAGAGAGAGGGAGAGAGATAGGACAATGACACAATAAGATTCCTCTCCTTCCTCTCACTGATGTATTTCACTTCTGTGACTTCCTACTTGAAAAATTACAAGGGCACCTTCAGTATAGGTTATACAGCCAATTTATCTCAGCCAAACCTAGCATTCCATTAATTCTCCAGTGACTTGCCATGTTTCAGGGACAACATGCAACAGGTTGTGTAATTACACGGGGAACTGGGAGCAGGGGAGAAATCAGAGATTGGGTTTCAACGCTGCAATGGAGTTTACACCAAGTGAGCGTTCTCGTGTGTGTGATATATTTATTCCAGTGCTGTGCAATATATCGAAATAAAATTGAAATGGCTTAGTAGGATTATTTTATTGCAAAGGCTGTTTTAATTAAATATATGCATGGTGTGTTTCAAAGTGAAGTGTGCCGCTTGTGTTATTTTATACATAAGCAACTCATGATTCTGTGTGTTTTTAGCATCTCAGGGCAGCTCAGTTCACAGTAAATGCTGCTCCGCAGCATTTGTTTTATAGTCATATTGAATGGATCAAAATAGTGAGAATGTGGCTTATGATAAACCAAGTATAAAATTGTAAAGAGTGTGAACACCCAATTTCTTACCACATTGTTCAGCCCTAAAAGGATGGTTAGCATTAAGAGTATGTTTGATTTTTGAATCATTCTTATTTTATATACTGTCAATATTTTATATTCAAGTCCTATTCAAGTTTCATTTGAAAACAGAAATCCAATGTCCATGTCCTCAAAAGTTAATGTCTCTCTTTTGCACAAAAGCTGTTTGTTCTACATTGTAGTGTACTTGTTTACGTCACTTTGTATTTCATAGCTATTTTCTTTGGCTGTTGCTTCAAAATATGAGATATAGTCATTTCAGAGTGATTTAAATGTTCCAGCTGTGTCATCTGTGCATAGTCTGCATTATTACGAAGAAATTCTGTGGCATTTGCTGTTCCCAAGGCGGGATTTTGTTGTTTTTTTCCTTCTTTCTTATATCTTTCCTGGATTGGTCTGACTGGTCTGAAATGCAGGCTTTTCATATTGATGCGTTTGTGTTATTTGGAAGATGAATTACTTCTATCCTGAGGCCATTGAGTAGATTGTGTTAAGCTAAACAACACAAGGTTGTTTTAAGCATTAAGAGATGAATTATCTTTTCTAATGTGATCAAATGATTTTTGGTTGTTTGACTTTTTTGCTGAATTTTGAACCATAAAGTGGTAAAGTTACATGTCTTGGAGTAATTTTAAAAGCTAAAAGCCACTTAGGAAATGAGAAACCAGATTTTAAAAAGATGACTGACTTTATTTGGTAAATAACCCATGCAGAATTTCATTGAGAAATAAGATAACCAGACCTCACCTCAAATGACACAATTTCTGCTTGAATACAGCTAATTGTGCATATCGGTGTGGTTGTCACATCAATAGGAGAAGCAATCAAGGTGAAACAGGCAAGAATTTAAAAAAAAAAAAGTGTAATTGTGGCTTTTAAAGGACTCTGGTTAAATGAAAATATCAGTTTTAATCGCAGCTCGACATGGAAACAGTAATTCACAGAAACATTGTTTCACATCAGTCTGACCTCTCAGACCATTCCTACCTTCAGCCTTCCCATCTCTCTCTCTCTCTCTCTCTCTCTCTACTTTTAAGATCGCAGGATTTATCTTGTTATTGTGAAACTGACGTGCATCAAATGGTGCCAAGCTGTGTCCAAGTTCAAATTAGCCCTGTTAGGAGTATTGTCTATCTGTCAAAAGAAGTGTGGGTGTAATCAGCGGGGATCTTTTAACCTTCTCTGACAGAAGTCCCTCTGGCTCCAGATCTTGTTGTGGCACCTGATATCTAACATATGCTAATACATGGTGACTGCTCTTGATGGCGATTGTGTTATACTGATGTACGCTGTACTTATAGAGGAGGCAGAGTCATTTGATTTGGTTACTGCACATTTACAGGGTGCAGCCTCCTGGAAAATATTTGGTACAGTAGAATAAATTGTGCTTCTGTGAAAGTCCTCTTAATTACTCCTTTACCCAACATAATAACTGCATGGCAAAAGGCCTAGAGAACATGTTCTATCCTGTGCTTTTTTAGTCAAAAAAAAGAAAGAAGAAAAGAAAAAAAACAGATTTTTAAATTAAAAATAGTATTATTAAAAACTAATGCCATCACAAAAACTAATTCTTGCTTACGCAATTTAATGAAATGGTTACACTTTACATAAGAGTTCTCAGGTTGCAGTATAATTACATAAGCAAATAGGGCTGCTGTGTAATACTAATCAACAACATACACTTCATATGTAATTATTTTGTTGAGTGACTTGTAATTAAATGCTGTTTTTTGCTGCCATTAATTATATTAACATGTAAGATGTGGATTGGCTCTTAGAGTTATAAAAAATGTGGTAATGTATAGCATACACTGTGAACATATTTGAATACATACATTTCATAAATACAAAAATAATAATAAATGTTTGTTATTCAGAAATGTCTGTCTATGGAAACAAGGTATTTTAATCAGCCTGTAATTTTTTTTTTTTTTTTAGATGTGAGGAGTTGTATTTAACACTGTAAATGCAAAATATCAAAATCTGAAACTGCATACTTAATCAAGATAACCTTTGAACCCTTTAAAAAAAAAAATTTTCACCCTTAAAGAAGCCCATGGAATAATTAATTACAGATTTGATTGTTTGTTTCTGCTTTTTCTCCCACTACATTCCCCACTGTAACTTTGTCAGTTTGATTGACACATAGCAGAACATTTCAGGGTCTGTCTCTCAGTGGTACGTGGAGCTGTCAGAGCTTGACTGAAATCCACTCAGCCTCCTGGAGACTGTTCCCAGGTGGGAATGCTGTCTGGCTGCCTGCACAGCAGTAGAGCACTCCTCCTGGACTTCCACCCTCAGTCTCAGGATCTCCACCACGGCTGAACATTTTCCTCACGTTCACTATCCAGACCAATGAATTATTATTATTTTTTTTTTACTTTATTTATTTATTTATTTTACAACTCATTCCTCATACACTGGGGCCTTCTTAAATGTTATACTTCACACTTATGTTTGAGAGAATGCCCAAGTAGACTTTACCCTGATTATTCCAAGATTAGTAAATTATACTGTATGAACATGAACTAGGTTGAATATAAATGTTATATATTTATGTGTGGAATGTCAGATTTTTTGAACTATGATCAAAAGTATATCTTCAGAAAAATAATTGAAACGATTTATGATAATCATGAGATTTATAAATACATTTTTATATAATTTTTTTGGGTATGCTTTTTTTGGCTTATGTCAGCCACTGACTATATATATATATATATATATATATATATAATCTCGTATACTAGAGAATATCTCTCTCTTTCTTTCTCTGTTTTTCCTCTACAGTCACAACAGATAACTTTTTAGATCATTTTACCCCATATTCTAAAAGGATTTTATTCTCTCTCTCTCTCTCTCTCTTTGTTTTTCCTCTTCAGGTATTTTATTGATAGACACACAGATTTAGAGAGGCAGTTTAACATTAATGTTGATGACGGGAAGATCACATTAGCTAAACCTCTGGATAGAGAGACGGATATGTGGCACAATATCACAGTGACAGCCGCCGAAGTTCGTAAGTACAATTTTCCTTTCTTCCTCTTCTCGATTGAAACATTAAATGTTTTATGTTTCAAAATGATTGTATAACAATATCAAAGAGATTGTTACAGTAATGCGCAAAGAGATCATTCAAATCTGTGTAGAGGCACTTCAGACCAATAAAAATTTCACATCACAGTTAACATCTTTGTTAATTATGTAACAGGATTTACAATGGAGAAACAAATGCAGGTATATAAAGGCACAAAGATAAAAAGGCCAAAACCTGGGCTCTAACTATAAATGAACCATAACAGCTAATGTAATAGAAGCTTTACCTCAGGTACTAATTTACCGTCAGCAGATTTTAAGGTGCTAAAGTTTCCTCTCAGAAACCGAAGACAGAAATCTTACTGAATTAAACTGCTCAGCAGTTAATTTCATGGACATCTAATGAGTAATTTCTACTCACGCCAGAGCTGTTTGCTGTACATAACAGCTAAAAGAACATCTGTTGACTGGATAAAGAACTTATTAAACACAAGCTGTGGACCAAAAATAAACATTGCACAAGACATCCATAAACCTCGAGATTCATTTTGATTGGCATGTACAGCTACATTATTCAGATACTGGAGCCAAAAATCTTTCCCTGGAGGAGGAAAAAATACTGATGTTGTCATATACGATTAACATAAGATGTCTTTGAGCTCAAAGAGCTGAATAAACATAGCAACATTGCATGTGAAGTAAAGCATGCAAAATGTTCATCTTTCTCAGTGTTTTAACATGATGACCAACAAATCTGGATTTTTTTTTTGGCTGATGCCTCTGGTGAAACAGAATTTGAACAGAAATGTCTGTACAGCATGCCTATGAATATGAGTCAGCGCTACTGCATTATGTTGAAACATCTGGTCAAGGCTCATAAGCTTCTTTCCTTATTTTATTTAAGAAAGGGTGATCAAGGAGTGAAATTAATTGACAGGTCAAATGCATTCCAAATGCTGTTTGCTGTTCTAAGTGTCACACATTACAGCAGTATGCCCTGAATTACCCGTAAGCTGTTAAGGTACCATGTCATGTGCTAAAGCCAAACGAATAGATAATTGCTTTAAAAGTCAGCGGTTGCAACCCTAATTAAATACAATCATTTACATGGGTCCTCAAAAGGGACTGTGAATTACTGCCAATGAATAATTCCAATGAAAAGTTAATCTAATTAAATTGCCCTTTATTGTCTTCTAGACTTCAGCTGCCACCGTTTTATTAATATTCATTTTTTTAACCTTCATGTATAAAACATGCACCTGTACAGGGGATTTCAAAAGCACTTTGAATGTGTTTTTTTTTTTTCACCGTAATCCTGTTTTGCATACTTGATAATGTCTAAAGCTCAGACTGATGCTGCGTCTCATCTGTCTCTCCATCAACCCAGAGGATGGGAGAAAAAAAAGGAGAGGAAGAGAGAAAAAGAAATAGTTGTGAGGCAGAAAATAACTGGGTCATTGTATTTACCTGGGATTTGCAATAGCTCCCTTCTATATTTGGCCGCTGCACTTCTCTTCTCCGTGTTTTAATAGCTTGTCTCTTTTCATATTAGGAAACCACAGCCAGATTTCCAGAGCCATAGTGGCAATCAAAGTGCTGGACATAAACGACAACGCCCCTGAGTTCGCCACCGAATACGAAGCCTTCCTTTGTGAAAACGGCAAACCTGGACAGGTAAGAGGGCATCAATCAGGCCCGCCAGCAGCATCTCCCTCTCACAGCTCCTCCGTAACGATCAGCCGCGGTAAATTACAGCCTATTGATTTAAGAGAGATAAGTAAGAGACACCTGGGTGGCCTTTTTTAGCCACTCACTCTCTCCCTCCCTCTGCAGAAAATGAAAACAATCAGATCCATTCAGGCCCGGTCAGAGCCTGCATCTCTCTAGCCGACATGCAGTGTCTGTGACTAACAGTATCAGTATGTACTTCCTCATCCTCCGCCCTCTAACACAGTCACTGTAAGAACATTCTCCATCCATGTGGGGAAAAGAATGACCGGGATGGCTGGGTCCTGCTTTTCAGTGAGCTGTAAATCATAAAGAAAAAGAACATGTCTTGAACGGGGGTGGCAGATATATAGATGGACTTGGCACAGAAAAGTGGGCTGCCAAAGCCTGCGCCCCTTAGCTTAGGGTCTCTGCTTTTATGCGTGAATGGGACAGATTTTTCATCCCGTGTTGGCTGCTGTCAGTGTCTGGCCTCATATGATGTCAAAAGTAGAGTAATGGATGGCTGGTCCTTCTCTTTGTGTCTGTGTCCACAGGTGATTCAAACCATCAGTGCCGTGGACAAAGACAATCCTTCCCAGGGACATACTTTCCACTACCGCCTGGAGATGCTCAACAATCCCAATTTCACCATCAAAAACAATTTAGGTATGTTCATCTACATCTAAAATGTTTTTCCCAACATCTCCCAATTTTATGTTTTAGCCACCAATACTGTGATGCGCACATATTGTGATTGGGAAATCATTAAGATTTTTGGAAAGAAATTCACAAAATACAAAAGATTATTGGAAACTGTGTTTACCATGTCTCCGGTTGTATATCTTTTAAACTCTGATGTTGTTGTAAATCGTTTTGGTGCATATTTTTGGGAAGGCAAAAAGGTATTTTATTTTATTTTATTTTAATCTGATTTCTCTCTGGTATGCTTTGTTCCTTTTTAGATCATAGTATATACAGTATGTGCTGCCTTGAGATCCTGGTACCATTGTTTTGTTATTGAAAATCAAAGAAAAGAAAAAAACTATTTAGGTAAGACTGAAATATGACTATGAAACACAGCAGGGAAATAAGAATGAGATGAACATTGAGAGAGAGAGAGGCATCTGTAAGCGCAAACATTGTGTGTCAAGCGCAGTCCGGAGGCATGCATTTGAAGGGGAAATCTGGTGGAATTAGTGTACCCAAAAGTTAGCAGATGCACAATTGTCTGGACATCAGCTATTTTGTACTCCCCGGTGCATTTTGAAAGAAAGCAAATTAACAGAATCCAAGCCGAGGTTTAGCGATGCAACTCGATGTAGGGTGACTTACTCAAAGCTGAGGCTGTGCAGCAGATGGTTCTAAATTTGTTTGCTAAATACACTGATTTTTTTCTTTCTTTTTTGTATAACCTATCCGACCTTCTTTTTCACACTGCGCTCCTGCTGTTCTCGCTGCACAACCTAGTATTGCACTATGCTTTCGAAGACTTGAGGGAGAACTGTATTGATCTAGTTCCATTTGGCATGTGGTCCTATGGCTGACCGTTGAAGGAGCTGTTGTTTTGGCTGCTCACCAAAAAGAGGAAACGTGATATTTTTGAACCAGATGGATCAGACGTTACATCAAAAGAGCTCTGCCTTCCAAGGGACAGTCATGATTTGAATTAATATGAAAGTTAAGAGTGTGAAAGGGAAAGAAATTGTGTATCCCCCTAGTCTCTGTAAAGAGTGGAGTGACAGAAAAGCCATATATAAGGAAAAAAATAGATAAATAAAATAAATAATCATAATAATAACAATTATTATTATTATTGTTAGTGCTATACACTGTGTAAATATTAAGTTAAATAAAATAAGATTATTTGAATATATTTTACAAGAAAAAACAATTTATGTATTTCTGCTTAACATTTAATTCTACATAAAATGGCATGTTTAATTCACTGTTACTTTCTTTTTCATTGTAATTATTTGTTAAAATGTACTAGCAGTTTCTGAGTTAAAAATTTTTACCACCATAGGTTTAATTTGAACAAAAACATAGCCTCAAAAGACTCAAGAGAAAACAATGTTAAAAAAAATAACAATTGTATACCTTAAACTATACTTTCTTTTTGTTTATAAAAGGAAACCATAGTTCCAGGTATGAAATGGGAATTTCAGAATTCAAGAATAGCACACCAAATAACTAGTATCAATTATGCTAAAGAAGTTGTTATTAAAATGAGTGTATGTTAATACAAAGCAGATTATTATGGTAATATTTGAATTATTTAGTCTTCTGTTTGTTTATGTGCTATGATACAAGGTAGACAGTAAAGATGTAAAACATAAAACAGGTTTATGATAGGGAGAAATTATTTTTGTTGTTGTTATAAATTGCATGTGATGGGTTGTATAAAGTGATCAAGTGCACAATTTCCAAACATGTCTAGCATGAATGTACTGGCTTTTATAATGTTATAAAATAATTTCTCTTTACGTTATGTAAATATAAAATAAATTGAAAGTAGTAAAAGAAAGTATATAATAAATAATGTTGTTGAGCTCATAAATATTTCTTAAATGTGTTCACTTTGTCTTTAGTAATTTCAGTAATGTTGTAGCTAGTTCTAACTATGCTGTTTTATATCTGTCAATACAATGAACAAGAAACCCACAAAGAGGATCGGTACAAAAAAAAAGCTGTTTCAAAGAGAAAAATAAAAAAGAAAGATGAAACAATACTGATAGGAAAAGCGTTGAACAATGGACTACTAAGACGGACCTTGAGAATTGTAAGATGAAGCAGACAGACGGAATGTCATTAGTGACAATCTCAGTGATATCTTGAGAGGCAGCATGTATTATGAGTCAGCCTGAGTGAGTTCAGGTTAAAGATGGCCACTCCATCACAGAGACAGGAGAAAGCTCTGTAAGGACACCAGGCTTTGATGCACAGCCTGAGGCGTCTGGTGCACTAAGGCCGCTTTCTCATCTCTTCTGCTGTGTGTGTATGAGTGCGTGTGTTTGATCGCGCTTGGCATCAAAACGTGTGCCGCAATTTGACAGCATGTCCAAAGTTGTGCTATATCCTAGTGCTTTTCATCATAGTACGTGTTGTTACTTGTGATTCGTGATTAAAAAGCGCAGTGTAGTGTATTGTTAGAATCCCTTAAAAAGAGAGTTCACACAAATATGAAAATGCTGTCATCATTTACTCACCCTCCTGTCATTCCAAACCTGTATGCCTTTCTTGACTTTGTGAAACACAAGATGTTTTGAAAAACTGTTTTTGCCCATGGAATGAAAGAAAAAAAAATCTAAATCTATTTTAATTTTAAATTTAAATTTTGTTTAATTTAGTTTTAGTTCCTTCAGTAAATCAAGTTGAAAAATTTTGCCTTGGAAACTAGGTGAAATAAAAAAAATTATGAATAGTGTGTATATACTGTATATAGTGTACAGTTAATGTAAGCCGATGTGGGTTAATGGAAATTTTGTGTGTATATATCTATAGTTTTTAATTTCTTTAACACACAATTTCCATTAACCCACATTAGATTAGATACATTTACTTACATTGTTTCTGTCTATGTATACTACATACCTTTTAACGTAAAGTCTAGATTCCACACACTTGGATTATGTCTCATTCTCTTCCAGTCATAACACTATTAATCATGTTTTCCCCACGCACATGAAACTTTCCATACAATACATGTCGCACTTAATTGCATGATTATCCATCCTGACGACTCGTTTCAAAGATCATGTGCAAGTAATGATCTAGATATGCACACATATAGTCTATGATGGTTCCCACCTGCACACACCAGGCAGGTTGTCTGAAGCAGACCTCTGGAGCTGAGCTGAGGAGGTTTGTTTGTGATGATAACTGTAATTGCGGTGGCTGGTAGCATGGAGAGGCTGATGCGAGCTAGGAACTGCCAGGACCTCCTCAGCTAGACTCAAAAAAAAATATTGAAAAAATATAATATTTTGCATTTTATGTATTTCAATTGCATACCAATTTTCCATCGATTTAGATTACATAGTTTTAACAAACAAATTGATAAACAATGTGATTCATATGAGTCAGTCATACGTGAATGAAACAGGTAAGATTTATCTAATAGTTCACAGCAAAGTCCCCACACTGCTCAGTGTTCATGTGTTTCCACACTACAGTGTTAAAGTAGCATTGAAGCAGTGCTAGAGTTAAGAAGATAATTATGTGATGATTGACCATTAATGATGAACACCTGCTGTTAACAAGAAGAATCACCGAATGACAGAGGCTGCGTTTACACTTGGCATTAACATGCGATCACCGTGATCCGATCAAGCAGATCGGATCATCAGTCAATCTGGACACGGCGCGTTTAAACTTGGCAACATCAACTGACTTCTCTATCTGGATAACCGATCGGTACTGTCTTTCCTGCGCAATATTTAAATAAGTCTGCGGTGCAAAGTCGACCTGAAGTGGTGGGTTTTCTTTTGAAAACTATTTTCAGTCGCGGGACATTTTACAAATCAAAATAAATGTACGAGTCTCACTAGCCCTCTGTTCTTCCGACAGATCGGGAGAGAGGGGCGGCGTTTTGCGTGATGTCGACCTGCGAATGCAGATACGATGGCTGGATTGCGTTTACATTCACTGAGATCCGATCACAATGCATCCTTGACTACCTCTGGACCAGGGGCCCATTCTCCGTACGTCGCTAACTCCGTTAGCTGGATTTGATTGTTGACGATTTGGCATGATCTTGGATTGTTTGGTTCTTCGAAGCTCATCCCGGAGTTGCTGTCATAGCAACAGGTCCGTAAACTTAAACCTGCTCGGGAGCAGGCTTATTTCATGTAAACAGGATTAGATTGCATCTTTTTAAGCAGAATTGATACTTAAAATCTGTCCGCTTTATTACAAGAGTATCCTACTGATCCAAGGACAATAATTTAAAATAATAATAATTTAAAAATTAATTT
>NW_015647043.1:212103-223624 GCF_001515625.1 Sinocyclocheilus rhinocerous
TAAGCGAGATCCCAATGCTGTGGTGACGGGACGTGACGTCTCCGTTCCCTCCTTCAGGGAACGAGGGTTACCATACGTAACCGAGACGTTTTACTCACTGAAAGATTTATTCGTCATAAAATAATTACTTCATAATTGTATTAGAGTCTTACTCACGCATGCTATACAGATAATGTAGAGTCGTGAATTAATTTGAGTGATGACCGATATTATGGGAGTGGCTTGATGGAGCGCAGGAGATGCAGATAACATGATCTTGACCCTTAAGAAACTTTAATTAATGCTGTCACGTAACAAATCTGTTCAAATATAAAATTAAATGAATTGCTAATTACTACATTGAAATAAAAATGTAAAGCCTGTACAAATATTATAAATCGTGAATATAAATAATTGGTAATCATGTAAAAAATTCAACTAAAATAAAAACAGTGCACATTACATTTATCTATTATAACATTTATGTAGTTTTGTTTGCTTGGCTGTTTCCTTATAAAAGTCCAGAAATGTGTCAAGTTTTTCGTCAGGTGTCTTTTTTATTATATGATGTCATCCCATTGCTGTCTTGCCGCCAGCCAGGCTCCGAAGCGAAAAGCTGAATATGCGCTGCATCTGCTGCCTACTTATACTCACGCTGTGATCAGCAGCAGCTGGATGCAATAATCGCATGCCAATGTGCATTGGCTCGTTTAGTTTACACTCGAAGTGGATTGGTCTCTCTAAGCGAGATCCCAATTTTGTCGGTCATCCGACGTGACGTCGAGAGTGACCGACTGAAAGGGAACTACAACTGACTTCAGCCACAGCCGAAGATGAAATCAACTGAAATAAAAGAAGACATTACATTTCTCAAGATCTCAGCAGAGGACGATTAAACCACTCCACAAACAGCATCACCAGCTTCACACATTACTAACCAGTCTGACTTTATTTCTGTCAGACGTCTAGAGAAGCTCTTATTGAGAATTAACAGAGGTTTAGATGATTTATTGTTTAATTTGAAATCACCATCAAGGAGATCAGTGTTTTATTTTGTTGGACTCTTGACCCTTGACATTTTGACATTAGCTTTATTCTGTGGTTGCTAAGACTGTGTGTTTATAAAATACAGTTAGTATGGCCAGAAAAACCTAGAGAAAATAGTGATCATGGTTTGATGTTAACGAAACCCTGAACATAGCCATTTAGAATAAACTCTAATTTTATAGCTGTTTTGTTAATAAGTTTGTGTTCATTTTAGCATTTCTGTAATTCTGTAGCATGAGATCCAGCAGTGCTGTGTTAATTAGATAACGTGAAGGATTTTAAAAACACTTTGTGCACAGAAAGTTTCTATCTACAGCATCAGCATACAACATACACACAGACATAAATAATCGGTGTATGATTCTCAACAATGGTGACAATCAACAAAATAAGACTGAATACTCGAGCGCAACGTAATAGCTTACATATTCCACCAGAAAGTTATATTAGCCTTTATTTTGCTATAATGTGGCTTGTATGAAATGTTCAAATCCACTTCGAGGAACTGCAAACCTAGGAACATTTAATTTGACCGTAGCTGTGCGTAGACCCGTTGAAATATAGTCAGATAAACATAGCAACAGGGACTGCATATCAGCGAGTATTGTTTGGTGAAATAAGATACATTAGTTCAGGACAATGTTCTTCACACATAATGACACATAAAAGATATGGAACTTTAATTACATTGATAAATCAGCTCACAGCTTTTGCAGATAATTGCTTTGTGATCTCAGGGAAACAAAAAGAAAGCCATATTTACATTTTTCATTAGCATGTTTATGAGCGGAAATTAAATTCCGACCCTGTTTAGTTTACCATTATTTGTTCCAGTGAGCTTCGTGATGTCCTTTCATTCCGTAGTTTTAAATGATGAACTTCCTGTTCACCCTCGTGAAAAGCAATAAATAAATACATACATACATTAACATTGCCTCGGTTTCTCCCAAGACTCTATTAAGTGATAAAGCTTTTTCCATAACTCGGTTATTCTGTTGTATCCGTCTGAGGTATTATCTAAACCTTTCACTCAGTAGCTGATTTTTTTTATTTTTTATTTTTTTTCTTGAAATAAAAATTGAAGGCTTTAAGGGACACATTGTGCAGTGTATCAACTGAAGGAGCTCCTTGAGACACTGGAGAGCTTCAACATATGCTTGGGGTATGAGGGGGCAGATAATGAAGTTACAACTTCTGAAAAGAAGCTCAGTGGAAGCGCCAATACTTTGCTCGGTTTCTTTGTCTGCCTCCCTGAGACACTTCCACTACTCCCGTAGCCTTTGCAAAAGATTGACAGCAGAGATGAAGCAATTTATATCCATCTGTTTATTTATCGGCGGAATAGACATCGTCTTGTCGTAAATTCAATAGCGTGTCATTTCCCTATCATTTATTGCATGAATTGTCTTTGATTTCATACTTCACAGACAAACTTTATCTCTCCCCAGATAACTCAATCAGCGTTCTTGCCAAGCACGATTCCTTTCGGCGACAGAAACAGGAGACGTACCTCCTTCCCATCGTCGTGACTGACAACGGCGAGCCTCCAATGAGCAGCACGAACACTTTAACTATCCGGGTGTGCGGCTGCAGCAGGGACGGCTTTGTGCAGTCGTGTAACGTCGAGGCTTTTGTTCTACCCATTGGTCTCAGCATGGGAGCTCTGATTGCTATTTTAGCTTGTGTAATTCTACTTCTCGGTAGGTCATTTCAGCTGCCTCTTTTAGTCCTTACTAATTTTTGAATTTAAAATCCACTTTGTGATTTGCATGTAAAATTTGAATCGAAAAGGCACTTAGGTAAACGAATGAAAAATCAAACCTTTGAACTGCACAAGGCCAAGGTAGACCTCACTAAGTGGATGTTCTTGTGCCTTTCAGTTATCGTGGTCTTGTTTGTGACACTGAGGAGACACAAGAACGAGCCTCTAATCATCAAAGACGATGAGGACGTGAGGGAGAACATCATCCGTTACGATGACGAGGGAGGCGGGGAGGAGGATACGGAGGCCTTTGACATCGCCACCCTGCAGAACCCAGATGGTATCAATGGCTATCTGCCCAGGAAGGACATCAAGCCTGACCTGCAGTTCATGCCCAGACAGGGTCAGCACTCGGGTCCGAACGGAGTAGACGTGGATGAATTCATCAACGTACGGCTTCACGAGGCAGACAACGACCCCACGGCTCCACCGTATGACTCCATCCAAATCTATGGCTACGAGGGCAGGGGCTCCATCGCGGGCTCTCTGAGTTCCCTCGAAACGGCCTCCTCGGACTCGGACCAGAACTATGACTACCTTAGAGAGTGGGGGCCGCGCTTCAGAAGACTGGGCGAGCTCTATTCTGTGGGCGAGAGCGACAAAGAGACTTGACCTTTAAGTGCAACGGACCTTTTGCTTCCGTCCACATAACTTGTGTATTATGCTACGGGGATGTTAGACACTGCTGTTTAAAAGGGGGTGGGGGCGCCTTTTTTAATCTTCTTAGAGAGACCTAATAGCATTAGTCATCTACCACATCAGAGTGCATCGTAACGTCAGAACTTACCAGTGTCTATAGTAGGAGGTCAATGATTCTTGTGGAGTGTGAGTTTAGATTACCGTCACTGAGTGTCTAGCAGTATTTTGGGTATTTGTTGTTCACTGTGACCACCAGAGGCATCAGAACCTTGATTCTTGGTAGTCGCTTGAAAGGATTGGATGGAAAGAGGACTTTCGGACACTTTGTAGCCCGCTGTGGCTTGGCAGGAGAAAAAGGACTGCAGAGGCCTCAAAATGACACCACTCCCCAGCGACAACAGATCTCTTGCTGTCATTCAGCCAATCAGATAAAGGAACATTTAAAAAAGAAGGTAAACTAAATAGCAATATATTGTCTACATTACTTCTGAATGTATGTGTGGTTTAACAAATGCGAGCGCAATGAAAATACGTCACACTGGCTTTAGGATCTGCCTGCTGAGATAATATTAGACCCTTTGATACTACGTGGCCAGATTTCTTGAGTAAACTGGAAAAGCCTTGAGGCTTGCTTTATACAACCCTTTGTATCCATATGCTTTAAGTGTGGTTCACACTCTAAGATGATTAGACTGTGTAAGACTGCGTTGAGGACAACAAGAGAATTGTGGAAACAATGAGGCCTTCGTTTTTCAAAAGCAAGCATTAAATACAGTCGTATTCCAATGTTTTTTGGAACATTGATGGTGTTTCTTCATTGTTGTGTATGTTTTATATAAATATATAAATATTCATCGCCAGTCGTCTGTTTTGTGCTGCAGGTTTGAGTATATTTGTACTTTTTATTTTTTATTTATTTATTTATTTTAGTAAAACTGTTATTTTTATTAACATTTTAATTTAAAGTTTCAAGCTTTTCCTCTTTGGCTTTGTTTTATTCTGCTGCATCAGTTTTTTGTTTTTTTTTAAGGCTGAACTGAATTTCTGTACTGAGCTTCACACAGTGAGATTTGTTAACTACACTGAACTGTGAAATCCACAGAGGATTTGTTCTTGACCAGGAAAGATAAGTCAATATTTTATTGACACTGTGTGTGTGTGTATATATATATATATTCACATACTATTCCCAGTGATATCAGTGATCATTCTAAGCACAATAGCTGAGAACATCTAGTTCATGTTTATATTTGACCCCTGCCATTTTTAAAATCAAAAATCAGAATCCATTAAAGAAATACAGAAACATACATGCGTAATGTGCTGCACTGTATGATAATATAGCAAAAAAAAGAAAAGAAAAAAAAAAGATGTACATAGAGTCATTGCTGATTCTCTTAGCTTTTCTTTGAAGTGATAGGTTTTGTCTATGCACGTTAGCTATTGCACATGGGGATCTGGCACTGGAGCTACGTGCATATTCTGTTTGTATTGATGCGATATATGGCTTCTCTTGGACGGACAGAATATATAAAATAGTCTTTCATGCAAATCATATTTTCTACTGTGCTTTAATGCCCATACACTTGTATGTTTAATTAGCTACTCTCTGTATTGTAATCTAAGATATCCATGTATTGTTTCCTACTTTGTGAAATATATTTTTATAAATACTCGTGGGTGTAACATTTCTTAAGCCAAGTATGTCACAGGTCCTGATCCCTGTACTTGAGATCTCTTTCTTGCTTTTTTGTTTTTATAAAAATTATTCTCCCATTTGGGGTTTGTCAGTTAAGAATTTGAACCAAATTGATTACACAAGATGCTAAATAATGAACAAAATGAAGCACATCTATATATTTTTGCTAAGAAACCCCCTCAAATTCACAGATTTTTTTTTTTTTCTGGCGGATGACCAAAGCCTTGAATTTGGATTTGTTGGATTTCTATTTAATGAACATAATCCCATCATTGGCCTCCCACCAGCAGTATTCCATGCAATCGAGTTTGTCCGTCTTTCTGAAGTAAACCTAGACATTCACTCTCAAAAAAGTTTGTTTTTATGTAATTGTTGTAATTTTGTAATTGCTGGTCTATGAAAACATGCACTAAACAAATTTTTTTGGCCATTCTTGCTAGGTTATTTTCAGCATCTCATGCCATGAGCACTGTGTTTTTAAAACACCGCGTCAAGTTAAAAACTCGGGGTCTCTTTCAGTTGTGCTCCATTTAGCTGTTTTTGAAGACAACGGCACGTCCTGTTTGACCGGCTCCTTACTCATGCTGTCCTATCTACTCTTGGTAAGTGTGGTTTGGCAAGGCAAGCTGCATCTTGTACATCTATTTTATAAATAATAGACTGTATAAAAATTAGTATTACATTGACAGCCCTACATAAAAACAAATGAGTATAAGCTTTATATCAGAGTTAAGAATATTGTGCTAACAATGTATGCATTTATTGCCTTCAAACCTCCAGTTTCCTGTATTTATCTATATTTCCTATATTTATCCCTTGACCTATTACAGTCACCTAATCTTTTTTTGTGATTGGCATCAGGTACTTCCTTCATATATATATATATATATATATATATATTAAAAAACAGCTTTACTGTCAGACTGAAATCATTTGTGAGAGATGCTGATAGATTTTAATTATCTGTCATCTCCAGTGTTTTCCAACAAAGTGGAGGCTTATGAGTCATAATCTGCTCCCCCTTTTCTCCATGTTGTTGTGATCCTCAAGTAGATTCAGACACTGATTTACTAGAAAGAAAAGAAAATACATATAGCTGTTCAAGGTACACTCCTCTCTCTCTCTCTCTCTCTCTCTCACTGAAAGTGTACTCTAAGTTTATATGGCAAAATCCACTGTTAAATGAGAATTAGCCAAGGAGAGAAAGTGAGAGGGATAGGTATGCAGTAAAAAATCCTGAATTGTTGGGAAGGTTCATGAGTTTTTAATAAAACCGAATCAAAAGAATTAAATAATAGTGCAGTAGTCATTAAAAATTTTGGTTGGTGGCTTTAACTTTTTTACCCTTAAGCGTGGCATGGAACCCCAGGCTGTTCAAGGTACACTCCTCTCTCTCTCTCTCTCTCTCTCTCACTGAAAGTGTACTCTAAGTTTATATGGCAAAATCCACTGTTAAATGAGAATTAGCCAAGGAGAGAAAGTGAGAGGGATAGGTATGCAGTAAAAAATCCTGAATTGTTGGGAAGCCACATTTGAGTTTTATATATTGTATATGATACATGTAGGTTAGAAAGTAGAGTAAGTTAGAGACAAGTACAAACTGTCCACACACTCCAGTTTTAATTCTGCTCTATTTTCTGTTCTATGCACGAGGACCAGGCTGGTCAATTAAAAATCATTCAATTTAAGTGGGTAATACTGTATGACTTCGGATGTACTCTCTGCATATTCATCCTTGACATTTTCTATGCAGACTAGGTAATAAATTGGAAAATGGCATATGTCCCCATTAAAAGGACATCTTTATAGAAGTCAAGCGAGTTGGAAAGGGCCATTACTCTGCCTCTCCCACAGATCACTGAAGCAGTGGAAATACACAGGCACCATATGACCACCCTGACACGCGTATTAATATTGTTGACAACTTTCAAACTTCTGATATGCCATAGAGGATTTATCCTCTGATCCTACAGCAAATGTCTTTGCATCATGTGCTGATCCAAGTTACTGATTTATGGCAAAAGTTTCAAAAGTGCCAGTAATATCAGAAAATGTGAGGACGAAAAATAATGGTTCCACATTTGTTTCCATGACCAAACTTGTCCAGATTTCAGTCATTTTTGCAAATACTTTGCAAACGTTTCTTTTTTATTCATTTCATAAGTTAGAATAATTATATTAATTTAACGATCAATATTAGACAATTCTACTTGTAACTCTATATTTCTAGTATTAATACATTACCTCCTTACTGAAAACTGAGTAATGAAAACCTTTTCAAGGTTTAGTTATATGCTAATCCAAAACAAATTAAACTTAAAGTCTGCTTTTTCTGATGTGTTTGGTACATTTCTAAAAAGAGCTGCATGTTTGGCAACTAATTCATTTCCAGTTCCAGACAAGAAAAAAAAATGTTTCATAATTGTCTCTCTGTCTACATCTTCCTTGGACTGAAACAGCCTTCTATGTTCATCTCCATCCTCTCACAGACATGAGGTTTCATTTGGGAGACCTTGGATGTGACTCAGACACACTTCAAGTGTCCTGGTTTGTATACATCATCTCCTTCATATTTTTAACATATTCATGAGATGATTTTTTTTTTCACTTTGTGAAAGCAAGTTCGCATAACTCTTGATGGATCTTGGACATTTATCCAGGTCAAAATTGAATGATGATTTAAAGTGACGAAATGGCGTTACTGGTCCGTAAGGCACTGATGGCATATTCATGCATATTCATCAGAAATGCAGATAGGTTTGATGCGCTGATGATGCTAATTAAAGCAACCCTGATGAAAATGAAATGGACATGACCGAATGAGGACAGGCGTTGATGGTGGACAATAAACAACAAAACAATATTTGGGAAAAGAGTCTATCACCAGAATGCAGTTATTATTTGCTGGTTTTACACTTTACTTTTTGTTTACTCCGGATGATTTTTGCAATTGCAAGGAGAAAAGTTACTTTTCAAACGTTGCAAGTGAACAATACATCACACGAAGTGCTCAAAGCTGTGGTCACTCCTCTGACTAAACAGCCATTAACATCAACAACTCAGCTCTGGATGGCGAGAAATGTCAAGCTGATGAATTATACAGCAGTAGAGAAATATGAAAGCACTTCGAGGCTAGTGCTCCTGCAGAGAATCAGATAGAAGGCAAAACCTCTTTTGCAAGTGCCGTATGTAGAAAATCAATGAGTTCTGGTCAGAGGCTCTTCACCACAGTACCTAACCCATTTCAAGAGCTCAGGCGCTGTTAATGATAAGACGAGGGCGCACAATCAACCACAAGCCATTTCACATCTCTGGCTTTGTGGAAGTTGGGTCAGCTTAGTGTCAACTAAGTCTCCTCACAGACAAACAAAGAAAAAAGAGAATACAACATTCCCGAGACCAGCCACAGCTGATCAAATTAGGTATTGACCAAATGCCAAGAATTGAGTGCTAGATGCTTTTTTGAGCCAGAGCCCAGTTAGTCTTTACCAGAATCCTTGTCTGCGTAGTATGAAACGACATTAGTACGAATTATACCACAGTAATACAACATGCACTTCCAGTACAAAGCACTTACCAGTTCTTAGGTTATTTATATAATATATACTAAATAAGATCATATATGCACAGTCAGCCGGTCAATAACTCTAGACGACTACCCCGCTGACTGTATGTCATCCCACCTTTTTGTACCAAAGAAATAAATAAAAAGACATAAAATATAGACACACACATCATGGTTTTTACCAAAAATATTAAGCAGCACACCTGTTTCAGCTTTGCCAATCAAATAAATAATAAATATTAGCCTATGTTTTGTCATCCGTTTCCAAATGTGCAAGCTAAGCGCTTTATTCTGCAATGATGCATTAACTTAAGGTGTTGTTTAGATGCCCCCCCCCCCTCTCTTTGCACTCTCTTTGATAGTACCATCCATTTTTCATGATCAGTGTAATGCCAATGAGTAAAATACTAATCAGTCTGAGAGCTGAGAGAGCGGATGGACACCAGACAGGGTGAAATGAAACAGATTAGCATACATATTGTACCACACTACATGACAGATTAAAACCTTTGATAAAAATGGAAGTAGAATTGAACAAGTTCTGCTTAATCAAAAGATGATTAGAATATGGTTAGCCTTAAAATGATTTTATATAAGCTTATATAAGTGGCGCTTTGCTGTGTTAGGCATTGTTG
This sequence comes from Sinocyclocheilus rhinocerous, assembly GCF_001515625.1. Classification (NCBI taxonomy): domain Eukaryota; kingdom Metazoa; phylum Chordata; class Actinopteri; order Cypriniformes; family Cyprinidae; genus Sinocyclocheilus; species Sinocyclocheilus rhinocerous. Next base: position 221,430 of record NW_015647043.1, read on the forward strand.
CGAATTTACTGTTGTTATAAAAAAAACACTCTGAAAATACAAGTATTAGACACGGACAAATGCACTGGACCAAAATGATGACGCTAATAAACAAACAAATAACTTGCTGAAATGTTTACAATCTTGCACTGAAATGGGGATGAATTAGTGATTTGCTTACTGCAGAGAAAGTCGGCTTACTTTGTAACTCAGCCATCAAAGACAAACTCAAATCCTAGTGGATTGCACTATTTTGATGTAAATGGGGCACATTATACTGCATGTCTGGACAATATGGGTGTTTTTGCATTTGTTTATTCACAGAGGTTAACAAAAGACCTCCGGTTGATTGGACTCATGCACTCAAGGATAGTGAAGAGACCAGAACAAGTGGATCAGTACTGTGCTAGATCTGTCCAAACAGATCTGCACACCAGCACATCTTGTTAATTAGGCAGAGAGACTTTAATACTTTAATCAGAAAAACGCTGAAAAAAAAAAAAAAACAGAAAGCGAAGAGAAGCTTTCTAACTGACTCTCAGCTGTGAAAGGCAGGGACTGATTGAAAAGTATACTCTAAACTAATTAAACCTAAGAGAACATGTCAAAGGGCAAAGCAGACACAATTAACTACCCAGGCTTCTCATGTGTACTGCTGCAAATTATGCTATGTGCAGGACTGAAATAGCATGCATTGAAGTCTCTGAGCGTTCATCTGCTGCAAACGTTGGTTTTCCCTTCACTCAGTGTCTGGGAGCACCCTATGATTACTCCAGAGGTGAACCTTGATTACATCTCACAATGCCACAGTACTCCATTCGTGATTAAAATCGGGGTTCTCAGTTGGAAAGATTAATACATTGATATTAACAATTCAGCTAAATGACACCTCAAAGTGATTATTTTGAACTTAACGAGCACAAGCCACGTGGATCAAAAGAAATGAGTTAGATGAAGTGTTTGAATTCAGGACCTTGACACTGGGGAGAATTTGGCACATGGTCGTACAGCTCAACAATTAAACTTGTCTAAACTCATTAAATAGAATAAATGAGTCAATACATGAAGAGTTGCATTGAGGGGCAAATCCAGAGTAGACTTGAGTGAAAAAAAATGTTTTGCTTTAGAGATGTGACAGTACAATGTCTCACTGGGCTGCTTTAATGTGGGATGGTGATTCTGTAAAAGCATGTGTTTTGCATCTGATGTTTTAGAAGACATAATCATACCATGAGGGAATTTTGCAGGCAACCAGGACCTCTTCCCTCAACAGAAGTACTACTGTCTTACTGTCTTAAGTCTAATGGACTGTCTACAAAAAGGCTTCTACTCAAACTACGGACCTACATACGGTATCTGCAATCGCACAACCTAGTTACATTTGTTATTTTTTAGGGGTGTCAAAATTTCACCTATTGTATAAATAATTCAAACTTGAGTGAATATTCTTGGGAAAGTAGAACTTGATTATTTTCAAAGTTGTAATACGGTACTTACTGTATAGCAGACATTTAAAACTATTTTGCATCTGCCTTCCTGCTTCTTCCGATGAGCTGAAATTCTGTTGCTATATAGAAACCTGAAATGAAAGAGATTATACAGTGGTAGCCAAACTTATTAGAACACTAGCATTTTCACCAGCTAAAAAATGGTTTTAAGTCAGTTATTTCTATCTTTTGCTTTAGTGTATCAGTTATATATATAAAGAAAGAAGAAAGAAAATAGACAAAATTCAGTTGAATTTGTTTACTCTAATAAGGGTCTGTTTAGATAAAGGTGTTGCTGTGATTCCTCAGTGTTCGTTTACAATTAAGAATGCAGTTGGCATCACTTTAATGTATGTGCCACCCATTTTAGCTCTGGGATTTGGAGCAATATGAGATGTGACAAGAGAAGTGACAATGCATAGGAACTCTGAGGAAAACAATGTCAACAAACGGCTTTGAGGTGCAACACTGAGAGGCGTTTATGTAAATAAAAGAAGAACCCTATTCTGGTAAATGACACTGCTGCTTAGGAAAAAAACAACATTGGGGAAAATGGCACGTAAATGATGAGAAATACAACTGATTTAACTTTAGAGGGAATGGAAAGAGACTCGGAGGAATGAGCAATAACAGCTAGCTTCTTTACTATTCAGAAATAAAAACAGGTTTATTTACAACTAATTTTCTTTGCATTTACCTTACAGCATTCAGTAACACCCCCCACCCCCC
>NW_015647043.1:223635-242636 GCF_001515625.1 Sinocyclocheilus rhinocerous
AAAAATCTAATTCTGTATATTCTAAAATGTATTCTTTGATTGCTATTCTTGTTTATAACTGCCTTAGTGAAAAAATAAATATACTTCAATGTATTTGAAATAACTTTATTTCATGCTAAGTATAATACAAATATATTTGCATATTTAAGTACTTAATAAAAATGCCCTGCAATTGTACTTTTAGTATACTAAGCTGATAGTCAATTGGAACACCTAATTTTGTACTTAATGGATTTTAATTGTGTCAAAGTAGTGCTGAGGTCTAACTAAAGGTATACTGAAGTATATTTGATTGTGCTAAAGTGGAACTATTGCAAGTATACTTCAGGTACACTTTAAATACCTTGCATTCAAAGATCATACAATCCTCTTCAATAGTAACATTAAAACACATTTAAGCTTAATATTAAGAAATATGCATTTATTTTCACAAGTAGTACTCCAAATACATTTTAACTAATATATGTGTGTGTGTGTGTGTGTATATATATATAGATTAATTGCATTGTTATGCACAAAATTAAATAATGCATTCAAAAGTAGTGTATTGTGCACTTTTTTTCTTTTAAAAGTACTGCTATATGAACAAAAGTGCAATAACATTTGGTTTGCAAACACTTTAAACAAATAAGGTGCTTTTTTTACAGCAGTATTCCTTTTACATAGTAGCAGTTAAAATATTTCTTGTAAATCTCAACTTATAACATTAATGTAATCAAATTAAATATAAAACAAGCTATTTGCCACTGCCAGTGCATTAACGTTTTTATAGAAAATATTTTATAGTTTGTTATAGAAAAACAAGTTATGCTCAGAGTCCAGAGCCTCGATCATAACATTATAGCAGGCACCTTAGAGACCTGCACTATCGCGGGACCCAACGCAGCAGAGTGCGGCGCGGCGCGGGACAACACTTGATGGGCGAGTGCGGGCGGATAGAGACTCGTGTGTGCGGGATGCGGGAGAAAAATTAGGGTGTAGGCTACTCACACTAGGCAATCTTAACCGTGCCCGAGCGCGTTTGACCCCCAAAGCACGGTTCATTTGACTAGTGTGATCGATCCGTGCGTTCGTTCAGCCGTCCCTGGCTCTGTTGGAAGATGTGGGCCAGAGCACGGTTCAGTTGGGCTCGGGCGCGGTATGCATGTAGTGTGAGCGGAGCGCTAACCGCGCTGGAGCGCAGATCTTCCGATACGTGTGCAACATGATTGCGTGAAAATTTCTGAGCGGCAAAAGCGATAGACCTGTAGAGCAATATATTGTGAGATACTAAAAATAATAAAACAACAAAGTTAACAAAACGATGCACTCCACTGTGCTGAGCGAGAGCGCTTCTGCTGTCTTCACGTGCTATCGGAAACTTTCTATTTCCCACTTATGAAGTCGTGATTAAGAGCATGTTGCATTCTTTTCTGTTAATAATAGTGAACAGTGGTTTGTGAATGTTGATGTTTAGCCTAAATAATTTTATCAGGAGCGTCCATGTGAGCGCTCCTGCAGTCTTAGGCCCTCCCCAAATGCTCTCATTGGTTGAGACGCGTGATGACACCCATCCCACCCCTCCTGTGACCCATGGTTTGTCTATGTGTGTATTCAGAGCCAGTGAGCAACGGACTTTCATAATAATAAAAAAACTGCTTTAATGCGCGATAAAATAATTGTCGGCGTTAATCAATTAATTACGCGATAATAACGCGTTAACTTGCACAGCCCTAATATCTATCTATCTATCTATCTATCTATCTCTCTCTCTCTCTCTCTACATAGTAGCAGTTAAAATATTTCTTGTAAATCTCAACTTATAACATTAATGTAATCAAATTAAATATAAAACAAGCTATTTGCCACTGCCAGTGCATTAACGTTTTTATAGAAAATATTTTATAGTTTGTTATAGAAAAACAAGTTATGTATGCTCAGAAGAGCCTCGATCATAACATTATAGCAGGCACCTTAGAGACCTGCACTAAACGATCGCGAAACGCAGCAGAGTGCGGCGCGGCGCGGGACAACACTTGATGGGCGAGTGCGGGCGGATAGAGACTCGTGTGTGCGGGATGCGGGAGAAAAATTAGGGTGTAGGCTACTCACACTAGGCAATCTTAACCGTGCCCGAGCGCGTTTGACCCCCAAAGCACGGTTCATTTGACTAGTGTGATCGATCCGTGCGTTCGTTCAGCCGTCCCTGGCTCTGTTGGAAGATGTGGGCCAGAGCACGGTTCAGTTGGGCTCGGGCGCGGTATGCATGTAGTGTGAGCGGAGCGCTAACCGCGCTGGAGCGCAGATCTTCCGATACGTGTGCAACATGATTGCGTGAAAATTTCTGAGCGGCAAAAGCGATAGACCTGTAGAGCAATATATTGTGAGATACTAAAAATAATAAAACAACAAAGTTAACAAAACGATGCACTCCACTGTGCTGAGCGAGAGCGCTTCTGCTGTCTTCACGTGCTATCGGAAACTTTCTATTTCCCACTTATGAAGTCGTGATTAAGAGCATGTTGCATTCTTTTCTGTTAATAATAGTGAACAGTGGTTTGTGAATGTTGATGTTTAGCCTAAATAATTTTATCAGGAGCGTCCATGTGAGCGCTCCTGCAGTCTTAGGCCCTCCCCAAATGCTTTCATTGGTTGAGACATGAAATAAATGTATTTTAAATATATTTCTAGGGTGTGCTCATATTTTTACACAAAAATAAGAAAGACAGTACTAGCTAAATCTAGATCCTTGGTTAACATCCAGTGTTCAATGCATTGATTCCAGCATATGAGACTGCAATGCAGTATGTGTCATAATACAGTGCACAAATGTTTGTTGCTTCTCTTACATATGGACTGGTGTAACTGGGTAAGATACACCATAAAAGTTACTTTGAAGTTTTGATAGATACTCAAAACCAAAAATATTCTTGAAACTGGGTTCAAAACTGTTTATTGTAATCATAGCTACAATAAATAGTTCTGTCAACAGTTTCTCTTGTGTGCTTTTCTTCTTCTTCTTCTTCTTGTGAAATTTGGGATCAAAGAGCTATGTGATATTTCACTAAGGAAACTTATATTGTTTCTCACTCCATATGTTAACTATTTTCAACACTATTAGTGCCTTACAACTGGCCCTAAAATTGGCTTTTAAAATGGAATTGTAATGTCTGCTCATTGAGTTTACAGTGTCCCATAAAATGTAATTTATTTTATTTAGCCTGTTATTGTTTTATGTAGTGTCAACATGGGACAGTGGGTTATTAGATTTAATCTCCCATTATGTGATGTTAATTTTCTTCTAAACTTAACCCTAAGAAACACTGTAACTAAGGTAAGCATATAGCTAGCCATTTAAAATGCAAAGTCAACATGGCTGGCTGGTTTTGACATTTACTTTTCATTTTCCATAGGCTCTTTGAAGAGCTACTATGTCTCTTTTTACACATATGATCATCTCTCTCTCTAATTAAATGAAGTGAAACAGCCTTGTGTAGCAGTTTCATGGATTTCATTTATGTCAGCAAGTTTCCAAAGGCACCCATCTGAATTTCAAATGATAAATGTAAATATAAATCCCACTCTTAGTGTAGCAATTACATTAAATCCCACATTATGGAAATAAAGACAAAACCAACAAAACATAATTAAATTTTCTGCATTTAGTTCCTCATAGGAGTACAGAGAGAGGAACAGTGCATTTAATTTAGTAATTTATATGTGCTTAGTCTTCACTGAAAACCTAATTAAGTCGACTATAAGTGAAATATTTATATAGCACCAATCCTCTAAAATGTTTTCTCGTAGATGTAGTTTTTGAATGAAATATCAGTGTGCAAAGGAATACTGTAGCACTATTTAAATGGCATTGCGGTATTTACACTGCCCTGGTTCTTGATAACGGTGCATGTAGAGTTGATGTAAAAGGATAACAATGAAGATGAAAATCCTAAGTATAAAATTCTGAAACACTTAAGAGAAAAAAAGGCATTCAAAGATTATTCTAGAAACAAAAGGCTCAGTAAAATGCTGTGGCATCTCTTCATTGAGTCTGGTTTACACGACATTAAAAGACATATGGATTTTAGCCTACAGGAATGCAAAAGTATCATTATTCCAATGGACATACCAACGTTATAAATAGGCCCATGAAGTTCTTGGGTAGTCCAATCTTTATCGTCAAATTGTCCCTATTTGTCTTATTGATCAGTATCCGTGCGGTGGAATGAACATTTTCGCAATAAGAGGAAATGGGAGGAAACAGTTGGACTGTTGCCTTTCTCTTGGAAAACAAAATTTGTATAACAAGCATATAACTGTAATTTACAGTACACAGCATTAAAAAAATACACTATCATTTAAACGTTTGGGTCAGTACATTGCTTTTTTTATGTTTTTTTTTTAAGAAACATAAACATACTTTATTCTGCAATGGCACATGAAACTGACTTTTTTCATTCTTACAGACAAAAAAAATCTATTTCAAATAAATGCTGTTCTTTTGAAGTTTCCATTCATCAATGATTCCTGGAAAAATGTATCACTACCAAATTCTTCAATGATTTTGGAAGGATCATATGACACTGAAGAATGGAGCTGTTGAAAATTCAGCTTTTCCCTCACAGGAATAAAATATATGAAAATATAAAACAGTTATTTTAAATTGTCATAATATTTCACAGTAATATTGTTTTTAGCTACTGTATTTTTATCAAATAAACGCCATTTTAAAGAGCATAAGAGACTACTTTCAAAAACATTAAAAAATGTACCCACCTCAAACCTTTGAACGCTAAAGTATTACTTGATTTTTTTTTTTACATTTATCACTGTACCTTGTATTTCGGCTTCATTTTAAACAGCAAAGGCACTGTCCGTAGCATTCAGCAACCAACAGAAAGCATTTTTCTGCAGGTAGTTTATGAACTTGTCCTCCAATAGGTTTTCCCCTAGGTGGGTTTGCACCTGTACATTTCAACAGGCAATTTACAAGGTAATACCCTGCTCAAAAGATGTGGCTTTGACCGAAACTGCTTGCAACGACATGCTGTTCAATTGCTCCATTTTACGTTCAGCTTACACATTTTCATTTCCACATTGCTGGATGTTGGGGAGCAGGAAGCACAGATGTGCTCCACAGGGCTCTGTTCTTCTCTACAGTCAGCATTTTTCTTAAGTACCTCACATATGTGCACCTCCGGCCTGGATCCCATCCATGTTGACGTCTGAGAAAGGGATTGCTGACTGTTAATTGTGCACCCTATGTGTGTAAAAGAGCAAGAACTGAATGATGAAGGAATAGTCAACTCATTGTCATCTAGGTGAACGGGGGGTTGGTAAAAATAAAGAGGAAGGAGAGAGATGGATGCTACAGCTGAGACACTTAGCATGAGCCAGAGGGAATTAGAAACTCACAGAAGCATAAAATTGCCATTGGCAAAATAATTTCATCCTGGTGAAATAAGAAGTACTTCTAACCTCAGAAATGTCCCGCAACACCACTGCCTTCACTCCATCTATATTTATCTCAATCTTCGCTATCTGACAGCTTGTTTCAGAAGATAAGTTTGTTTTTGCCTCAGAGTGGAGTAATCCTTATCAAGTATCATTTGACTCCATGTTGTTGGCATATGCTGAGGATGAGAAGTGCAAACTAATGATTGCCTCTGGTGTGTCGATGAGGCTTGGATATTAACTGCCACTGGAGGACAAAACATTGGGTGTTACATGACAAATGTGATATATTTTGTCACTACACTGTCACTCTGCTTGTATTTATATTAATGCATTTTAAATGCAGTTGCAGGAAAAAGTATATGGAATTGCATTTGGATTTCTGCATACATTTGATTTTCTGCTTAAATAATACAAAAAATACTTTACTACACTAAATAAATGTAAGCACTCACCGTGAAGGGTAAAAAAGTATGTGAATCCCTAGACTAATGACAAAACCTGTTTGGAGTCCAATCAGTGAATGTTATTCAAAGACGCTCTGCCCTGTGAAAACAGAAATTTGCTATTCACAAGATGCACTTCGTAACATTAACAAACACTAACTTGTAAAAAGCTAGAAAAGGGTCACAGAAGTTTCTTTGAAAGTTTTCATGTTCATCAGTCCACGGTGAGACAAATTGTTTATAAATGGAGAAAGTTCAACACTGGTGTTACTGTTCCTAGGAGTGGGCGTCCTGCAAAGATGACTGCAAAGATGCTGCACATCTGAAGATCAGAAAAGAGCACCTGGATGCTGCTGGCAAAATATGCTTTGGACAGATTAAACCAAAGTTGAGTTGTTTGGGAAAAAAACACACAATATTATGTGTGATGAAAAAGGCACAGTACAGAGGACACCAACATAAAAAACTTCATCTCTGCTGTAAAGTATGGTGGACAGACCATCGTGATTTGGAGAAGTTTTGTTGCCTCAGGGCTTGGACAGCTTGTTACCATCGATTGAAAACTGAATTCCCAAGTTTATCAGGACATTTTGGAAGAAAATATAAGGCCAATTGATTAGCTCAACAGAAGTTGAGTGATGCAACAGGAAAACAATCCAAAGCGCAGAAGTGAATCAACAACAGAATGTCTTCAACGGAAGAAAATATGCCTTCTGGAGTGGTTCAGACCGGCCTTGACCTAACTGAGATCACTAACGGTGAGTGATTCACCAGAAATCCCGAGAATATTGATGAACTGAAAGAGTTGAGCTGAAACTGAAAGAGTTCTGTCAAAAGGATTGTTGCAAAATTTCCTCCTGACCATTGTGCAGGTTTGGTTCACAAATACAGAACATGTTTGGTCTGTTATTAAATCCAAAGGTTCACAAACTGGTCACTGAAGACACTGTGTTATTTGTTATTTTTACAGACAGTTTTTGTCTATTGTTGTGCCTTTAGCACTACTGAGAAGTGTATGGGCCTGTTTACACCTGGACATGGTTTTCTCTGTTCGGATAAATCAGATAAATTTTTTTCTTTTCTTTTTTTTTAACTGTTCCGTTTACACCTGGCCACATAAATGTGTCTATATATATCCGATCTTCCCACACTATATGCAAATTTAATGGAGTTCACGTGAACGCAACAGATACCTGTTGCATTTTATTCATTCAGCAGCTAATCATCAGCAGCTAATTAAAAGCTACTTTTAATGAAGGTGATTATGTGTTGAGCATCTATGACTTACTTTCAGTTTTATTTGCGGCAGTTTGTGCGTTGGCTTGCTGAAGAGATACTCAGCTACTCATCCGTGGCGATGTGTGTTGCATTAGCGCTGTCATATCTGACTATAACATGTCGTATAGCCTATAAAATGCTCTCACTCATTCATTAATTTAACATTTTGGGAGGAGTAAAATTTGCATATGGTTTCAACAACCAGATGCATTTACACTTGTCCAGTTTCATCTGGAATGCGGCCTAGACCACCTCCCGAAGTGGTTTGAGCGATCGGATTTAAATTGGTCTCCAAAGCGTTTCGGAGGGCATTTTGTTTTCACGATCGGATAGCTATCCCATAAGAGGAAACGCACGAAGTGACCAGGTGTAAACAGGCCCTATGATTCAGACTTGGATTAAAATCACAATGTATGTATGTTAAACAAACAAACAAACAAAAAAGCTCCTTGGTCAAAATAAGTCCTGTCTGAACAGTGCTTTAGATGAAGATAATATTTTATGAGAAATGTATGCAGAAATCCATGGTAAATCCTGAAACTGTTAATTCGACATAGCAAAAGTAGATTTGCCATGTGACAAAGAATAAAATAGTCAATAGTAAAGAAAGGGGGATTTTGAAAGAAATTCCTTTGTTAAGAACAGCAAAGTGCCACCAATACCCCAGCCAATTTTTTATGGTGTGCTGACATGAATGCTACATGATCAGCGAGACAGATGAGGTTGAAGATTACTGAAGATAAGAATATCCCCACATCTAATCTCCAATTTGAATCTTCAGAAACAACAGTGTGTGTGGGAAAATTTAATTTGAGTACGTCAATAAAGGATTTCAGACAAATAACTTCGATGCGGTTACAATCGCTGGACAAATTTTAATTAAAATATCCCTTCTGGATTTCATCACATGTTGGATATTGACGCTGCCACTCAAGGGAATGCATCATAATTGAATATTTTACACCACAGAGCTGCTGTGCTTCATTGACGTATTCCATACCTCAAGGGGCTGAGTGGACCGGAGAGTAAATCAGGTGAATCGTTCTGTACTGAGCTTAAGTTGATAGATGCTGTCCTTGAGAAAGTGTAGCAAAGTAGTCACTTAGATGTATTGGCAATGTGTCCCAGAAACATACCCAATGCTCTAAATACTAATGACACATTGCTGCTGATCTCAGTGCCCTTCCTTCACTTTTTGATGTTGATTTAATTAACAGCCATGCACTGGTGTACATTCCAGTAAATTCAATCGACTGCCTTAGAAGAACAATTATGCAAGTTAAAAATATATGAGCAAGAATACAGAATACTAACTAATAAAAATGTCTTGGTATATGTTATTAAATAAGAACATCATTTTGTAATACAGATCTTACGTCAGACCTACAACCTACAACAGTGGTTCTCAAACTTTTTGACTCCAGTGCCCTCCAATATTTTAACCTTAGTAAAATGTAGAGTATATTAATAAAAAATAAAATTATCATAAATTATAATACTCTATTTACTTTATTTACTTTTCCAGGTCTAGAAATCACACTTTAAAAATTAGGTTACCTCATATGTCTTGTTATATTTTCATGTATTTAAGTTCGTGTATTAGTACCTTGTAAGCTGTTGGAGCAGCACATGCAATGTTTTTGCACTGGGGCCTGTATGATCTTTGTTGCACTGTAAATAAATATAGGTTTGTGGGATATATATAGGCTAAATATAGGAACAAGATTAAATGTTTAGCCATTTTTGTGCAATATAAATCTATTTTTTAGTGTTACTATTAATCTGGTCTAGACATTAAATAATTGACCTATTAAGACATGCTGACTCATGGTTTAGTGTAGGTGGTACTATTTTGGCACCGTTTTTACTCGCACACCTTTAATGCTTTTCTAATAAAATGCTGCACACTGTGCCTGTCTGAGAGAGCAGTTAAAGCAAAGTTCAGTCTGTGAAGAATATGTCACACTCTAGTATGTGAAGTCCAAATGAAATTACGAGTAAGAAAAAAATAATAATAAAAAATAATAAAACATTCAAGTATAAAGCATTTTCATATTTGTAAAGGTCAGTCATAAGTTCTCAAAATTGTGACAAGTCTAGTCCAACTCAGAAGCCTTTTGTTACAGTGTACCATTATCTGATTTATCTTCTGGTTTAAATAGGCATTGAATTATTTTAATCTAACTTTATTTAAAATTAAGGTCACCAGGAATATAAATGTCTGGCGTAGATCATTCACACTGGACAAACTGAATTTACCAGATCATGTCAGTTTCATTTATTCATTATAAGAATAGTACACTTATTATTATACCTGCTATATTATTAAATCCACAACAATTATATATACACTGAACAAAATTATAAACGCAACACTTTTGTTTTTTGCCCCCATTTTTCATGAGCTGAACTCGAAGATCTAAGACTTTTTCTATGTACACAAAAGGCCTATTTCTCTCAAATATTGTTCACAAATCTGTCTAAATCTGTGTTAGTGAGCACTTCTCCTTTGCCGAGATAATCCATCCACCTCACAGGTGTGGCATATCAAGATGCTGATTAGACAGCATGATTATTGCACAGGTGTGCCTTAGGCTGGCCACAATAAAAGTACAGTTTTACTGTATTGGGTGGTCCGGAAACCAGTCAGTATCTGGTGTGACCACCATTTGCCTCACGCAGTGCAACACATCTCATTCGCATAGAGTTGATCAGGTTGTTGAATGTGGCCTGTGGAATGTTGGTCCACTCCTCTTCAATGGCTGTGCGAAGTTGCTGGATATTGGAAGGAACTGGAACACGCTGTCGTATACGCCAATCCAGAGCATCCCAAACATGCTCAATGGGTGACATGTCCGGTGAGTATGCTGGCCATGCAAGAACTGGGATGTTTTCAGCTTCCAGGAATTGTGTACAGATCCTTGCAACATGGGGCCGTGCATTATCATGCTGCAACATGAGGTGATGTTGTGGCTGAATGGCACAACAATGGGCCTCAGGATCTCGTCACGGTATCTTTGTGCATTCAAAATGCCATCAATAAAATGCACCTGTGTTCGTTGTCCATAACATACCTCCCCAAATTTTAAGTCATAGATAATAAAAAGTGAGATTTGAATGATATTTTGACCACTGAACTAGGAAATGTCTGGGGAAACCTTAATCTTTAACCCACAAAAGTCCAGCTGATGGGTCACCTGTGAAGACATTGCTGATGTATTTTGGTAATGAGTCACTTACTCATCTTTGTTTCAAACAGTGGCACGGACCAGCGCTGAGCGACGAGGATGAGAGACTGGTTGGGGATTATATGACCTTTATTATCCCTCCCTTTATTGAAGCTGTCCTGCAGACTCTGCACCGGTGGTATTTACATTAACATTTCAATACATCCAGCCCAGCCAAAGATAAAATATTCATTTGACCTTTAAGGAGAAAGACTTACTTAAACACTGTCATGTCATTTAACCTTAAGAAATGTACAGCGGCAGGGCCCAAGAGCAGAAGTGACCCTCATTACTGTTTAGCGTCAGAGTTAAAGGGATGCTTTTATTGCTGCTGCGGAAGAGGTCATTGTGTAGAATTCATGCTGCCTTCTGTACACACCGACTCATCTTTCCGCTCTCTAGATTTGGTAGGTTATGGCGACGAACAAGACGCCACTAATTATGACGCATAAACAGGAGAATGCTCCCTTTCTCTATTTTGCTCTCTCGCATGCACACAAGCACACACAAAAACCGAGACCCCACATCTGCTTGGAGCGGAAACAAAATGGATGCATGCCCTTTGGGAGCCCAGGCAAATGAATACGGTTGACAGAACAATTAGCATTTAAAAGGGAGAGTAACCTTTGCTCAATACATCATTTTTATTGCTGTGGACGTTCATTTTCACCAAATACAGGGGCCCGTGTGTGCGCGTGTATGTGCGTGTTTGTTTAAGCGTCGGGGAGAAATAAAGAATTTGATAGTCCTAGGCTCAGGTAGCAATTGGGGTTCTAAAATATGGTAATTCTAGTGCTTTCATACATCACGAGTACAGCTGGTGGAAGAGAACTTGTGTCTGCAGTGCTTTCATGTTTCTGTCTCGATTAATTATTGGTATACGTTATATGCACTAATGAGTACACTATCTCTTTTTGCGTGTGCCTGTGGAGTCGTTGTAGTAATAATTGTTCGTCTACTTGCATTATTATTTGCATTTTTTAAATGTTATTCATAGAGACAGTGGAGACAGAGTGTGGCTCTGGGTGGCTAGATGGTGATTATAAAGGTCTCAAAAAATGTATTGTTTGTAAGGATTTTCCTCACCTTCATGTCATTCCAAACCTGTAAGATCTTTGTTCATCTTCGGAACACAAATAAAGATATTTTTGATGAAATCCGAGAGCTTTCTGACCCTGCATAGACAGCAAGGGAACTACCTCGTTCAAGGCCCAGAAAGGTAGCAAGGACATCGTTAAAATAGTCTATGTGACATCCTTAATTTTATGAAGATACGAGAATACATTTTGTGTGCAAAGAAAACAAAAATAACTACTTTATTCAACAATTTCTTCTTTTCCATGTCAGAGGCACTCTTGATGCACGTTCATGACAGTACCACATGACAGTGTCTACGTTAGAACGCCGGCTCACACGCATGCATCGTGGTACTCTTGTAACAAGGAAGAGAAAAATTGTTGAAAAACAATTAAAATTAAGGTTGAACCACTGATGTCACATGGACTATTTTAACAATGTCCTTACTACGATTCTGGGCCTTGAACGAGGTAGTTGCATTGCTGTCTATGCAGGGTCAGAAAGCTCTCGGATTTCATCAAAAATATCTTAATTTGTGTTCCGAAGATGAACAAAGGTGTTATGGATTTGGAACGACATGAGGGTGCGTAAATAATGACAGAATTATCATCTTTGGATGAACTATCCTTTTAAGCTATACTTATCTGAAGGACCATGATGCCAATAAAGATAAAGTGATATTTTGATTCATTGACTTTTAAAATTAATAGTTTATACAGTTTTATTGATTCTCAGCCTTGAGTTTTCATCTCTGTTCGATGGTAAACATTGTTCTGCAAAAGGTCTTGTAAGGTTCACATGATATTCATACACTGTTTATTTGGAGTCCCACAGTGACTCTACCGCTAACACTAACCATAACGCTAATGCTAACCTTTGATTTTGTGATAGCTTTGCAGAACATTAGATACGTTGTATTAAATGCTTTAAATTTTAATGTACTATAAAGTTTGAGAAATTCCTTTTGTACCAAAGAATAAACACACTCAGCTTACCTGATATTTACTGTGCTGAACAGTGTTATTATTAAAGTAGATTTTTTCTGACCATAAGAAGGTTTGGGTTTAGAGAATCAGACTTTTAGAAATGCCAGGGAGGTTAGAGCAGCCACATAAGACTGTAAATGTGTTCGCAGCTGAAGTTCACATTAATCTGGTTTTATTTATTTATTTTATGTAAATCCATTTCGATTCTTTCCCCCTGACTATTAATAGTACTACTCTTTAATATAGCAATGTTTGTTCATTCTGTACCTGAAGGAAGTAACAGCATAAAGTAAAAGAACAAGCTGGAGATAAGTTCATTGAAAATGATGGACTCCATTGCAATAACTACCTTGATAATCTGCAATAATCAAAACTGGAAGTCCTCTCACTATCTGAGATCTGAATTTTCAATATTAGAGTTAACAATATTACAGCATCCATCATCCCCAAATGCTACATGTCAGCCTGTTGCACAGCCTCAGTCTGCACTGGTGTAGTGTGATTTATAAGAGGTGCAATCTGATCTCAAAATGCAAACACACTTTCTATTTGTGTTCCTGTTTAAATGTATCAAATGTTTTGGATCCTGATCCAGCTCTCTTTGGTTGACATGTAAGCCCATCCTTACCCAAACTGACTGTACAATCAAAACTCCACAGTTGCTCAGACATGTAACGTCTTAAACACGTTGACACCATATTTTCTCTTGCTAGCTGAACATACTTTAAAATAAGTAAATATGGCCAGGATAAATCCAGCGACTGTAAAGCCACCCTTTTTTGTGTATTTAATTTCACACATATTTGCACCGGAAAATTACATTTTATTTATCTAATATAGCAGGGAATCCTGGGTAAATATCAGGTCTGTGGATTTCCTCAGGATATTGGACTGTAAACATAACCCTGCAGGTTTAAGGAGAGTGCATAGAAAAAACTAAACTGACAAGTAACAAATCAATAGGCATTTAACTTTAACGATAAAGAAGTTTATTCGTGTTTATACTGTTATCAACGAGCTTTTCATATACACAAGTGTAAAGCATGCACAACGTTGCTTCCCATTGCATCAGTAACAGTCTACAGTGGAAAACGGACATCCTTTCAGTTTCCAGCTACAGTTTAGAATATAGAAATAATATTTTACTGAAGATGAATTTGTTTGATTGCCACTTGTGTCTGTATCAAGAAAGCAACTATTCTGTCTCTTACACAACCGTGAGGTTTTTGTAATATTTTTGAATGTTTGTTTTGTGTCTACAGTATGTCCCTTGATTTTGTTGAATGGATATTTGTGGATTATCTGTGATTCAGAAAATCTGGAGTTGAAGAGAATGGTACTGTATGAAGCGGCCCATAGGAAAGAAAAATCAAAAGTGAGATCTCTTTAACATCTCAAATATGTATCCTAGACAGAAATTAGGTTACTTTAAGATCGAACAGAGATTTTTGCTTGAGTCTCCTGCTTCTCAAACTTGTCTCCTGAGACAAAAACTCTAACAATCTCACAATGGTCTCCTTTAAAGCTTTAAAAGAGATCTCAACAACATCACACACTGTGCTCAGATATTTCTCCTAGTCTAAAGACTCTGGTGGTCTCATATTTGTCTCTTTTAAAGCAGGCAGCCATATCACCCTGTAGCCCAAGACTGGTTACCCACTGACGCTAAGCAGGGTTGAGCCTGGTCAGAACCTGGATGGGAGACCTCCTGGGAAAACTAGGTGCTGTTGGAAGAGGTGTTAGTGAGGCCAGCAGGGGGTGCTCACCCTGTGGTCTGTGTGGGTCCTAACGCCCCAGTATACTGCTGAGATCTTGTCTGAAACTTTGGAGGAGACAAATATGAGACCACCAGAGTATTTAGACTAGGAGACATATCGGAGCACAGTGTGTGATCTTGTTGAGATCTCTTCTAAAGCTTTAAAGAAGACCATTGCGAGAGTGTTAGAGTTTTTGTCTCAGGAGACAAGTTTGAGAAGCAGGAGACTCAAGCAAAAGTTTCCATTCAATCTTAAGGTAACCTCATTTCTGTCTAGGAGAAATATTTGAAATGGTGAAAAGATCTCTTTTTTTATTTTATTTGTTGTTGGAAATAGTAATGTAGCGGATGCCTTAATCAAAACTGATCTATAGAAAATGTAACCCTGGAGCTTTCTTTGCTGAAATGCACATGCATGTCTTGATTATTAATTGATTAATTTGATTATTAATACATATTATATGGAGTCTTTAGTGTAGGACAAAACTCTGAGCACAGTGTGTAATGTTGTTGAGACCTCTTCTAAACTTTTGCTCAGAATTGTGAGATATAAACTCGCAATTGCGAGTTAAAGGGGTCATATGATGCTGCTAAAAAAACATTATTTTCAGGGTTTCTGCAGACTTGAACAAGTTCAATTTAAGACTTTTAAAGACCTTTTTAATACCACCTTATATGAAATTTAAGACCTAAACCTGTAATGGAAATACACATTTTATTACATACATATATGTAATATTTAATGTGTATAAATTAAAAAGAACACAAAATATCAATGCTGTAATAAATGGTTTCTAGTTTATTGAACTGTTGTAAAAAATCAATATCACATTTGTGTAATTTTTGGAATAAAAAAGGCACTCTTCCGAGTGAACTCGAGTATAAATATACAAATTTTCTGCCCCCATGTCTTGAATTTGTGATCATTCTGAATGTATTTTAATAGACTGAATCATGATATTTTGATGCTATATTGTTACTAAAATTTTTATTTTCCTGCATATTTCGGTCATTTGCGTTTTATATCCTTTTATATTCGCAGGTTTGGGGGTAGGTTAAGGGGTCTAAAAATCTAAATTGCGTATTAATAAAATTATAAAAATGCATATTCGCTGTAAAATGGGTAGGTTTAGGTTTGGAGGTAGGTTAAGGGGTCTAAAAATCTAAATCGCTTATTGATAAAATGATAAAAATGCATTGATACGAATATCTTAATGATATAAAAGATACGTAAATATTTGTAAGTTTTTTAGCTAAAAATACGTAGCGATTTGTACGTTTTACACGTTGAAATACGTCTAAATTGTACGTTTTAGCATTAATAAAAATGTACAAAAATGTACGTTTTGTGTTTGTAAATGTTACGTATTAATAATACCTACGTATAAACATGAGACCAGGCTGGAGATTTCAGCAATGAATTTACTTGCTGAGAGACACCATTGGACTAATACAAGGCCCAGGACTAATATAATATTCATTACTCACACTTTAACACTGATAACACACAAAATATGAATAATATATCTACACTGTATATAAGTTCACTGATTCTGGAGATAGGACTTATCTGCCCTTTTTTTAAATAGCAACACTTCCACTTTTAAATTAATCAAAGATGATCACTGGGATGTTTTTAACACAAGTGTGCCATTAAATGATTTAGTTTTATATAATATAGCCCTTTTGTTAGGTTTCACAACTCTGTCCTCACTTGGTGTTAACACTATGAAATATGTAACATTTACAATTCAGGCAATGTCAAAGTCAGCCCATATCCTGAAGGTCATCTCTTTTTTTTTAAATCATCTACAGTATTTTAAAATGTATATTTAGGTAATCTTGCTCATATTGTCATCTTGTCAAGTAACAACCATGATTTTCCAACCTTGTCACCTTTTGTGAGGAAGTGGAAGCAAAGTAGTGAATACTTCTGAACACATTAAGCAAATTGAAATAATACAATCCAAAATATGAACCTTTCTTTCAGTTCCGTTGCCCGTTCTGTCTCATGACTCAAGAATAAATATGCTCTAATATTCCTTAACTGTGACTATGGACCACCACCTACATTTTTCAGTAATATGCATGTCATTTAGAAAAGGCAGTGGATTAAATTGTTCACAGGTCTGGATACCATGTTATGGTCGTCTTAGAATGGATGTTACCAGACCCAGTTTAACCTAGCTGCAGTGAGTTCCAATCTTTGAAAAGAAAAACTTGTTTTGAACTATGAGCAGGTTTTTATTCCTTCATCCTTTGTTTTACTAATCATCCCATGGGCAAACACAGTTAATAACAAAGGCTGAAAAAATGAGCCCTTATCTCGTAAGAAAACAGGAAAATAGATATCCCCATTGTGCATAATTTAGCCCTGCTCTCATTTCTTTTAGCTTTCTTCTTTTTTTTCTCTTCCCTTTTTTCCCTTTTTTTCAGAGTGAATAAAGGTTGTGGAGTGGATAAGAGATGCATAGACGGATATGAGTCTCTCTCTCTCTGCCATTCTGGGATTAATGGTGCCCCCATGCATCTGAAAATTATACGAATAAATATGAACTGAGTGGTGATGTGGCCTTGTGGCACATTATGTTGATTAAACACAGTAAATAGAAATTCAGCTTGTATTGAGAGCAGTTTATCGCAATCAGCCACTCACTGTTTTTTGTATTTTCCATTTAAAGTTATTGAATTTCTACTTTCTTCTATTGCACATATTAAATTAAGCTACACAATTATTTCCAGATGGCAGGACATAAAGTAAGTGTGCCTCACAAAGCTCTGCAGGAGTACCTTAAACAAACTTAAACTCTCTAAACTCCATAAAAAAGTAAACAGAAAATTGTGATTAAAAAAAATTAATAAGCAAATATGTCTACATAATGAGGATGGGATTAGTTATTTCCCTGCTTTAAATGTTTGCTGTCATAAAGTTTGATAAAACTAGTGTCTTGAAAGTTAGCAAAATTTACTCCACTTTTTTCTTGCCATCACCAAGAGTGAAAAAAGAATCAGTGGAAATGGAATTCATTATCTTAATTCCTGCAGATCTACTTGTCGGTTCAACTAATTATTTTGGTGAGCTGGACATCACTAACAAACGTATTTCTTATATCCTTTACAATTCTTGCATGGCAGCACTATTCCTCAATACAGGGGTCACATTCTGGACAAGAGTTTGTTCTAAAAATGTAACTATACGTATTACATCTTTGCACTTAATTCAAAATGAACCACTTCATGAATAGACTCCAATCTATTTATAGATCATTTTAAACTTATGTGCTATCTTTTCCGTTTTTGTAAACTTTAATCCTGTCATCATTTATTCACTACACACTTACTCTCATCATTCAGTATATCTCTTAATACTATTCTTATGCTGCCTTGCTGATATTTCCTCTTGGAAATGCTTATTTAATAATTTGGCTATTATTAGTAGTAACCTTTATTTCCTATTACTCAGTGGCCATGAACACACTGCAGCTAAATATGGTTGTCACTCTAGTCAAGTGCTTAATTCCGTTTCACAGAGTTCAGTTATTTACAGGAGCGACAACTATGTTCTACAACCTAATTATTATTTCGCACATATCCTGTTTGAGGAAAATATACTTGGATTTTAGAGAAAGTAGTAAGAAATCAAACATTAAAAAAGTAATTGTCACAACTGCTACTGTGGAGGAACACAGGGGGCCGGCAGACAGAGTCCAGGGAGGTGATGAATGAGGGAGGAGCCAAGGAGGCGACAGGAGGAACCAGGGCGGACCAGATGGAGGGAGGAGCAATGGAGGAGGAAAGGCTGACAACTCCAGGGGGCCGACCAATGGTGGTGGAGCAGGGGGCGGAGGAGACTGAGACAGAGAGACAATGAGCCAGGGTGACGAGGAGGATCCGGAGGGCCGAGGTGGAACTGATGGCGACCGATGCGAAAGCGGGGATCCAGAAGGTGGAGACTGAGCGACAGAGGACCAAGGTGGAGCCGAAGGGAAGGAGGAGCCTGACGGAGCCGGAGGGATAGAGGGACGTGGCGCAGCCGGAGGAGTGGAGACCCGAGGCGAAGGATGGTCGACGACAGACCAAGGCAGAGCCGGAGGGACGAGGGAGCCCGGTGGAGCCAGTGGACTGATGGGTCATGGCAGAGAGGAGGGAGCTAGGAGCCATGGTGGAGCCGCTGGGTCGATGGGCCGAGGCGGAGTCCGGGGCTTAGAGGCTGGAGGCAGAGGCCAGGGATTCTGCAGCCACTGTGACGATGGAGGATGGCAGACCCACGGAGCTCACGGTCATTTGTAAACCTCCGGGCTCAACTTGGGAACAGGAGCCCTCTCTGGGCTGGACGTGGGAACAGGAGCTTTCTCTGGACTGGATGTGGGAACAGGTGCCCTCTCTGGGCTAAACTCAGGAACGGGAGGGACAGAGGTCACCGACGGAGGAGGGAGGAAAGGGGGCAGGTCAGTATATAAGTCAATTAAGTTTTCCTCCGCTTTCCCTTCACCCAAATCCCTTCTCAGCTCACCCTCAGCCACAGTGCAGGGGGCGGAGCTCCTCTCCGCGCTCACTCTGTCCACGGCTTTCTCCCTCATGGCGGGCGTTGTAGCCAGCTCTCGCATCTGGTCTGACGTCGTCAGCAGCTCCGGCACCACGGCGATCCTCAGCTCTGTCGCTCCTTGCGGCGATGGCTCTCGGTCATCGGTGGGCTCGGGCTTAAGCTCCGCACAGCGGGGAGATGGTGGGCTGGGCACTGGGTCTGGCTGTGTTCTGGATCGGGGGTAGATGCTCTCCAGACACCGGATGAATGCTT
>NW_015647043.1:242701-255200 GCF_001515625.1 Sinocyclocheilus rhinocerous
GCACTGGGTCTGGCTGTGTTCTGGATCGGGGGTAGACGCTCTCCAGACACCGGTTGATTGCCTCCCTCCAGCACAGTCCGGTTGTGTCTGGGAGGTCGACGGGGCAGTAGTAGTTGGCCCCGATCCAGAACAGGGAGTTCAGCGCAGCATCGTCAAACGCCGTTAAAACGGCGAGCTGGCTGAACTCCACAGCATACTCCAAGAGGGAAAGGTCCTTGCGGGCGAGGGAGGAGGATGGCAGACCCACGGAGCTCACGGTCATTTGTAAACCTCCGGGCTCAACTTGGGAACAGGAGCCCTCTCTGGGCTGGACGTGGGAACAGGAGCTTTCTCTGGACTGGATGTGGGAACAGGTGCCCTCTCTGGGCTAAACTCAGGAACGGGAGGGACAGAGGTCACCGACGGAGGAGGGAGGAAAGGGGGCAGGTCAGTATATAAGTCAATTAAGTTTTCCTCCGCTTTCCCTTCACCCAAATCCCTTCTCAGCTCACCCTCAGCCACAGTGCAGGGGGCGGAGCTCCTCTCCGCGCTAGCGAGGGAGGTAAAATTTACAGTGAGGGAATCCATGGGGTACACGGGGAAAACAGAAAACAAAACGCAAAAAATAAACGGAGGGGAACAACGCAAATAAACTATTTAGTCGGTGCTGTGTTCTGTCACAACTGCTACTGTGGAGGAACAAAGGAGCACGGAGACGAAGGAGTTGAAGGAAAACAGTCTTTAATAGTCCAAACTGGGGGAAAACACAGGGTAACCAGGAGACACACACACGTAGCATCGGGATAAGACATTTAACACAGCACGCTAGACACAGGAAACACTGGGCTTAAGTACACGACTAAACGAGGTACAGCAATACTCAAGGAGCTGAATAGAAGAGGAGGTGGTTTTGCACTTCAATTTAATTTAGTCAGGCAACTGAAAACACTTCCACAATCGCAAAGGCAGGGGGAAGTAAGGGCTCAGCATGAAATCACTGAAACCAGAAAGTCCTTAGAACTGTTTATTTTTCTAAAAAATAATAATAATAATACGTATACTGTACATGTAATAGGTAACATTTTTATATTGGATTTTCATAGTTTTAAGAGTATCAATCTGGTATTGTTTTAATCTAGATAAAACAATAAAATATATGCATGCATTTTAAAGGCAGTCACATACAGTATAATGATATGTTGTTATTTAACCTTCAAAAGATGAAATCTGTTTATTACTGTTTTTCAACTGCTTACACACAAAGTCTTTACTTGTCACACAATTTCTGAAACCTGACACTCAAACACAAGAACCACACACCAAATCTGCAGAACCATACACTAATTCTCGGCCTTTGACTCAGTTTTCAATTTCATAAAACACTTTTTGCAAAACACAAAACACAATTCTCTATGTATCACACAAAAATCTAACAGGAATTAATATTATGGCAAAGGTGTTGCAAATGTTTGTTTTTGAGATGTGTTTGTGATATTTTGAATGCAGTGCTTCAAGAGATGAGAGGCATTTTGCATTTTGTGTGTGCAATTCTTGGATTTATGTGTAAAGTTTTGAAAAAAAAAGGCAAAGTTTTGAAAATGTGTGTATAAGCAGTTGAAAAAAACTGTACCAAAGCATCAGGGAACATTGGTTTGAGCACTGAACTTCATTTGAGTAGCTTGTGTTTTTCTATGGTTGTGTTTGTTTGGCATTCTGACCATTGTCAGTAATGAATTGTGTAAGGGAAACAGGTCAATTTGGCTCAAAGGGAATCATTTAAGATTTTAAAGGGAACTCCACCAATAATATGTAAGGGAATTTGGACAGAATCACTGTTTTACTGCATCACCCATATTTCATTTTTTTTTCTCTCTGTAAAACACTCTATATAATCAGGAAAAGAGGAAGAGGAGTGTTGAGTTCACATAGAGGCTGTGCAGTGTTCTTCATACTGACCACCCTTCAGAAAGCACAAACCTCCAGGTTCTTTACCACACTCAAGGTCAGTAGAAGTAGAGATTTAGCCTTAGGTTTGACCAAGTCTATTCCAGTCCTTTTGTAACTCCTGTATATGTATTTATTTATGTATTAGATTTGTTTTTCCATCTCTAGAGATGTTTGAATGTCAGAGGGCTGTTGCTGGCATGCCCTTCGGGAAAGTTGCCCCGCTGCTTTTTTGTTGAGGATGTGACTCTGGAGTACGTTCACACTCAAAGGCCCGGGGAGGTCATGCGAAGAGAGGGGCAACTGCCTGTCACCATCTCTCTCGTTCAGAGACGCATCCACTTGCTGTGTCTGAGCACTCTGTCTCCTTCTCTCCTCCCCCGGGGTGCGCAGGTCTGCATTACCCCAACCTTGCACACCGATGAGCAGTGATGGACTGTGTAGGATGAGAGTCTCAGCCTTATTCCTACAGTCAAACTCGTTAAAGTTCACTCAAAGATTTTAAATTGTAGGTTGCATGGTTATCATCAACACCATTTATAGATAAACAGCGGCCTTTCATCTTTCTAAACACACAATTGTTCCAAAATTTGGGTTCGGTATTTTTTAAATGTTTTTGAAAGAAGTACCTGTGCGTGCGCGTGTTTGTGTGTGTGTGTGTGTAAACCATGACACCATTTCTTTAATACACAGAAAGTTAAAAAAACATAATATATTTATGTAGTTTATTATATGTAGTTAATTTATGTAATTCATATTTTACTGTCACTTTTGTTTTCTTAAAAAAAAAATAAAACAACAAGTTCACTGAACACTGAACACACACTGACCAAAAACAAGGGCATATTGTCACACTGGGGTAAGTTGTCACTATGGAACATGTGTTTAAACCTGTTCATGTGTTTTAGCCTACTGTATTATAGGCTTTTGAGCAAAATTTAAACAGCAAAACAGTTTTTTTTTTATATTATAATATTTTTTATAGTTTTTATTTTTGTATTTTATGTAAACAAAATGCAGACATTTAAATCATGTGTGATATATGAATCTGATGTATGTCCAATATAAATAATAAGTAAATAATTAGAAAATAAATAAAGTGACAACTTAGCCAAAACAATTATAAAAAATATTCCTATACTAAAATTCTGAAATTTCAAACTTTCAACTAAAAATATACCTGCATTGCATATCTGACTCTTTCCTTTGTGTTCACTTGTTACAGAAACAAACAACTAAGAAATTTTAGTTTGGAAGACAGAATTCAAAAGTCCAATTCATAATTGTTCAAGAGGCTTTTGCACTAGATGTAGCACTGCTACAAAAAATTGTGTATTTAGACTTTTGCCTTGAAACCTTAAAAGTTACTGAGGCAGAAACATCTTGCAACAACTTCCCAGTGTGACAACTAGCCCCGGACTTTTTTTTTTTCTGTATATGGCGAAACGTGTGGTCTCTATGGTGCGATCCTTCATGGCCCTCAAGGTTGTCAGCACATACCAATTCCATTCCAGCCTTTGTTTTGGAGGATAAATCTTTCACAGGCTTGGTTTTATTGAGTTTACTGGCATGATTTGTTGGCCTCCAAGTTGAGCCTTTCTCCCTCACAGCTAATATGAGCTAGACTCATAAAACTCTTATGGGATTTTCCCTCTGGAATTACAATGTGCTGCACATTTCTAAGATTCCAGGTTTTGCATGTTGCATTTTTAGTGAAATATCCAGAAGAAAGATGCACTGTGTCAAGTTATGGAGCGGAATGTATTTCATTGGCACCTGTGTTGTGGAGAGACCACTGGCATATATTTACAAGTTTCAGGTGCACGTTCACACCCGCTTTTCTGAAGTACGCTTGTTGACAAACATTTGTTAAGGAATGATACGTGAGAGCACTGGCCCTGATACTGGCAATTTCCTGGAAAATCACTAGATAGAGAGTTTTATATCTCTATTTTTAACCTCTTGTAAATGGTCTGTATCTGTGGATGCAATATACAAGACTCAATTAATTTTTCCCTCTGCTCTGCTGTTCGATTGGCTTTCTAAGAGGGATTTAGTTCAAGCTCTTTTGTCTCTTGTCAGCCTCACTTCAGTGATAATTCGGAGGCTGAAAGTGCAATATTTTGCAGACGTGATTACATCTTTCACAGTGGACCGGTTCTATGAGGATGGACAGTTTAGAGTAAGGATTTAGCTAGAGGGCTTAAGTGATAAACATGCGGAAAGCTGGAGGGTTGCTGTCTGAACCTGCTCTGAACTCTGTCTCTAACAGCGCTCAAAGTCAAGGCAAAGCTGCCCACAGTAGTAAACAATGACAAGTTCTTAATAAACAATCTGTCACATTCATTCCATATTAATGCCAGACTTGCATCTCCTGTCAATCTTCATTCTCAGCTCCAATTATTCAAACTTTACTGAGCTGGAAAGGCAGTTTTTCCCCTCTACTCAGTATAGTGAAGCTGAGGAATGGAAATGCTCTAACAATTCACAAAGTCAGGAACAGTGGGTGTTTTATTTTTATTTTTTTTAATCCTGACAGGCAATCAGATTATTTGAAAAAAAAATATGGAGAAGGATTATGTATGAGTTTAAATAACATTCTCAGAATTTCATGATCAAAGCATTCCTTGAAATAAATAAATGAATTACTGTAACATTAGCTAATTAACATGGACAGGGTACACTGTTAAAAAATAATAAATAATGTAATAATAACAAAAAGTCTTTTCATTTTCATGATAAAGGTGCTTGATGATATTGTTATGCAATCATTGAACTTCATTTTGTGGATTAAATAATTGTATATGTCGTGAAATACATGAGCGAAAGAATGAGAGACTTTTGCCTGTGAGAAAAATCCAAAGAGACATTGATCTTCTAGTGCAACAAAAGTGTAGGTAATGGAATATTGTATCTCTATAGGGCAACTCTGAGGGCATTATAGGGTTTTTGCAAGAAAACCTTCCTGGTGCTCAGGCACACATTCGCAGCAGGATATTTCGATATATTCAAATGAGCAAAACAGTTTTCTTTCTGTCTGCTATAAGGGACAAACGGTTTGTGCAACGTGCGGCACAAATGAAACTCTGTAGACCGTCACACACTGACCGGGCAGGAGTTGCCAGAGGAAAGGGAACCCCTGTGTGTTTTTGATTAAATTTGAGAAATGGTTTGGAGACCCCTTTGGTCTTGGCTGATGTGTGTGGTCCGAGATCCTGCATTGAGAGTAAATAAATAAGAGAAAATGGCTGCATGGCGTGGTGAACGTGGGAAGCTTTCGGCTGTTTTCTGGCTGCCTGCCCCCGCATTGGAGCAGCCCAGCTGCCACCTGCGATATTCCACATATGACATTTATCCAGGGGAGGGCATTGACAGATGATTCAAAGCAGCTTTGCACCACAGCCAAGAAAAGCCCCCAGTCACATTTGATGAGGCTGGGGACGATTGCTTTACTCTGGCGTGGCATTCCAATGTTTCAAACTCCGGCGCTCAGATTCTACATAAATAGCTTGTGAAAAGAGAATATTGAGAACAAATGCACAAGGTGTCTGACATACACCTACATTAGTCCCGCATTTTTTTCTTATTCTCAGGTTTTCTCAACAGAATTCTGCACACTGATGTTTGCAGAGCTTAGTAAAACAATTGCTTCTTTAGTTTTAGCCCAGGTTTTGCAGATAAAATGTCCCATTTTTCCTCATTATTTAACTTTTCTGTAAAAGACAGCATGTGGTCATTCACCATCAAGGAAGTGTTTAAATGAATACAAAAAAAAAAAAACTCCACTAGTCCTCAATTCATTGCCTGTCTGTATACATCCACTTGACCACAGTCACATGCTGCCTGAGTGAAATCTAAACACGCAGTAAAGAGCTTCTCCCATCTATGTGGAGAACACTAACAAATCAGGGTTTATTTTGCTAGACAAGGTAAAACAGTCTCCCTGTCTCCCTGTCACCGCCACCTAATGTCAGGACTGTTCGCCAAGGCGAGATTGGACCTTGCTCTTATATGCCGGCAAGCACAATGTCTCAGGTTTCATAGCACTCCAAAAAGTGGCAGATTATTTTCCCAAAGACCACAGAAGTTTTCATCATAACTAAAAATGATCAGTCATATTAAATAAATTGACTTTGTGTCATTAATTAGAACTGTCTTAGAACAGAGGATTATTCAAACAGCTGTGCTTAATGAGAGTAATATAACACAATTGCCGTTTCACATTTTGAAAGTCAATTACAAAGCATAAGGAGGTTATAAATGTTAAATTAACAAAGGTGTGAACCATTAATGAGTCAGTAAACTGATTAAAAGCTCAAGTGTTAATTGGCAGACTCCATTAAACTCTCATCATTAAAGGGGCTTTTTTAATGCACTGCAACTTTCTTTTTCGTCTCTGTTTTTACCCGACTGACTGTCATTCAGACGTGGACACTGAAATCATCTTTTTTTTAACGTAGATTTGCTTTAATATTACATATCCTACCCATAGGAGCTTGCCTGTAAATGTCAAAAAGAGATTACAGGCTACAAGTCATCACAAGCTATGAGACCTCATATGATAGCTGTGACCTCAAAGATAGACACCATGATTCTACCTAACTGAACGAGTCAGAGAGTCCCAAATCACAAAAGCATAAGTCCTCAACAGCTACTATACATTTCCATGAGCTAAACAGCTGTGCCCAACATTGACTCGTCCACAATGTCTGGAAAGCTAATTGGTCCAGTTCCCAGTCAAAGTTGGGCCCCACTGAACATTGGACCCCAGTGACTTTCTTTGTATGAAAGAAAACATTCTTTTTCATTTGAAGAAAAAAGGTTTGGAGTGGCATAAGGGTAATAAATGATGACAGTGAACTATCCCTTTAAACATATAGACTGACAATACGACTACAGTGGCTAAATTTGTAGGTCCCACCATGCAGAAAGTACGTCCGGCCTCTGGCAAGCACACGTTTGTGGATTGTCATGCAGAATGTGACTAACCCTATTGCTCTGATTCTTATCACTGTGTGCACATCTGATGAGAAAACAGTGTCTGACAAACACAGTTACTTCTACATTCTCCTCATATCTTTTTTTTTTTTAATGATTACATCAAAGCTGGGTAAGCCGGGTGGCAATATAGAGACAAATCTCGACCTTATCTACTCATCAGAATTCCTGATATGAAATGACATTTGATTTACAGGGAGAGGGAAAGGAAAAAGAAGTGGACAAAAAAAGCAAGACCAGACAGCCTGGATAATGGTTCTGAGTGTATGGACATTTAGGCGTCTAAGAACTTGAAGACCAGTATAGGCCTGTTTGTACAAACTAAATTAGACAAGCAGGCTTTCTCTACATGATTATTGATAACTGATGTGAATATTGCATGATATTTTGCCGCACACATAATGAGCCATCAAGTCATCACTACAGCAGATCCAGTTGGGTTCTAGGCCCTGTTTAGACCTGGTATTAAGATATGTTTTCAGTGATTACAAGTTGTCAGTCGAGACACAATACAACTGGTCTTAACATGTATTTTATGTGACCACTTATGTTCAGATTTCCTCTAAACCCTCCCCTTTTATTTATTCACACTCTGCATCACTTTTGAGGGAGCGCAAAGTGTGGCAAACATGACTGAAACCATTACATTGCTTACAAGCAAACAGGAAAAGAAGTGAATGGAAAGGATTTTGATCATAATTGTGAATTTTGGTACAACAAAGTGAAGTTGGAATCAGTTGTTTTGGTGCGCTTTCTCATAACGCTCCCATAAGGCTCATGTGTTAGTCAGTGGGCACTTGGTTGAATGTGAACAACTTAAAAAGTGAACAAGTTCAAATTGTTTTAATCCCTGTTTACATGATTTTTAATTTTGCCACTTGTGATGCATTTCTTGTGATGAAAAATGCATCTCAATACAAGGTGTAAACAGGGCCCTAGAGACAAACTTCAGAGAAACGCTTCAATCTTAGTTGGAGCTCCTACTTTTAATCACCTCCCTTTCACAGGCTTTGGTGAATAAATGAAACTTTTAGGTAGCCACTTTGCTGTCTAGGTGTTATGCTTTATAGGCTGAATGATGGCTGACACTGCCAGGGCTTTGCAGGGAAGGATGTGTGAGCTTTATTGTCTCCGTGCCTGATGTGTGTTTACAAAATTGTGTCTTTTTACCATGCTGAACTGTCAGCAGTCACAGCGTCTGCTTCTCTCCTTCACATGGCAGACCCATCCAGACTGACAGACCATTCCCCACAGAACTCTGGGTAATTGGCATTCAGAATCATCCGAATAATAGGGAATGGGCTACAATTTCTGGAGACATCCCCTCCCCTCTCATGCCTCTTTTCAAAACACGCACGGAAGTTGTGTTGCCCACACCCAATCGACAGTGGGGCTGCTTTGCATGCAGCGTGGTGGGCAGCTGGTCCCTAGGGGGCTGGGAGTGGCAGAGACGGCGGGAAGTAGCTCTCTATGCATGAGGAGAAATCTCCTTCAGGTCGGTCTTTTCCCCCCCGGTGGATTTCTGTAGGGATTTATGACCTGTCACCTCGGAGCTGGTGGGGAGGTGATCTCTCAGTGTCAATTTCAGCAGGCCTATGTGTCAATCTCAGACAAGGTTTTACTCAACAAACCGCACTAGTGGAAATATTAACGAGGGAAGAGAGAGGTGGCATATTTGCAGCCTCAGCTCTCTGGGTTGTGAAAGTCAAGGAACAATGACACTGTTAGGAATGCTGACTTGGCCGTGAAATTTCAGGTATTGTAATTTTTTGGGGAAGGTTTTGATAAATCTGGCAAAGGCAGCATTAATAATTCTGCTATGTTTGCAGCCCCGTAATGCATAATTAAAAATATATAGAAATTACAATTGTAAACAAAGAATATAAAAGAATCCTTTGAATTCACAAATGCAGACTTTCTCAGAATAATAATACTCATTAATAATGAATCATAATAGTAGAGCACATAATCTAATCTAATAGTTTCTCTCTATCTCTCTCTCTCTTATTATTAAAAGGTCATCTATTTAAGAACTGAATATTTCCTCTCTGGCATGAAAATCACAGCATCACTTTGGATTTCTGAAAGAGATGCAGTGGATAAAGGCTTTGATATATTGGAAGGAAAAATCAAACAAAGCTGAAAAGAATGTTTGTTTCCAGGAAAGATCCGAATTATGGCTATACTCTCACAGCTTTCTTTGAGATCAAACGCTATTACAGATATTTCTCAGTGAAGTAAAAAGTATCTGTACTGAATCAAAGAACCTTAGTTATGTCTTTGTGTCTTTAATCATACATTTGACCGTAGGTATGTCAGTTTCACCTCACGTTGCAAAGGGTTTTTAGTGATCAAGGGGATTTTAATTGTAGATGAAAAAGCTTAGCAGTGGACCAACAACAGGGTCAGAATCAATAAGTGAGCTTATTGATAAATGTATTTATGAGGCCTTTTTCTCCTCACGTAAGGACAAAGAGATCTAATCAATTATACATATTCTCTTCAGATCATTTTAAGATAACACATTTTATTGTTTTATGGAACACTGTGGTTGATATGCAATATTGAAACCTGACCTACATCTATTTTTACCTCACTGTAGGAGAATTTTAGGAGGTTTTAATAATCGCTGCATATTCATGAACAGGAATACAATACTTTCTACCCATGAACTCAGGGAGAGATTGCCTTTAGAAGCAACGAGCTGTCAAAAGAAGATCTGATTCACGTGTGAATGCAGAATAAAAAATAAAAAAAGAAAGCACTTGGGAGCTTTGAATCTTACCATCAGACTTCAGATCACTGAGCTACATCATTTTTTATCATAAAGTACCAATGATCAAATATGGCTGACATAAATGTTTTAAGATAATGTACAAATTAACAATGTGATAATGAGCCAGCTTCAATAGAGTGCTGCAGGGATGTGGCATTTTAGAATTTTACCATTGGCTTTAAGATTATTGCAGAAAATAAGCTCTGTGACCAACAAAAGTTGATCATTTTTACATATTTTGGTCATCGAGATGATCTTCACAAATGAACACAACCTTTATTTTTGGAGCCAGCAGAAGTAAAAAGCTACAGAAGAAACTACACCATGTTTGCATGACAAATCTTTCAATCTTTATTTAAAAACTACAAGTTGTAAACATTAACTTTGCATAGTTTGCATGAACAGGAGTATAATAGTTCATGCAAACTCATGCAAATTTTAACCAAAGCATGTTACAGCCATTTCATGAAGACTCTAAAGAATCACACCAACTTGTAGAAAATAGGAATCCAATGTCTCATTTAAACACAGTTCATTTTTTCAAGCTTTTAACTAAAAATCCATTTAAAAAAACATGACTTCAGGACAATGGATGTGCCAAAATGCTATGGTATATTTTACAGCCTTTAGTATTGGGGTTTTCTTAGCTAAATGACCTAAGTGAAGTAATTTATATATAATTAGCAACTGATTAGAAAACTAAAACACTTCAGATTCCTATATGGAGTTAAATATTTCAATGATTGACCCGTGCTGCTCTTTATTTTATTTTAATTATTGTGTTTACATTTGTTCTGGTGTTGCAGTTAATGCCTCAACTTGTTCATCATGGCTCTACATCAATTGCAATCAAGCACAATGGTGCAGCATGTTCAAATGACCCGAGTCAAGCAACTGATGGAAGTCTCACAGAGGGCCATTCCTCTCATTTCCACCTGGCACTTGAGTCAGATTGTTTGTCCTCCAATCAGTCGATTTCACTGAGACATTGAATGCAAGCTGCTGGATTTTTATTTTTTATTTTTTCCTCTCAGGGAACCGTTGTATAACGTAAGCTACAAATGACCTTCTGTGACATTCACATTCAAGTCGTTTAACATGTAAGCTATGGTTCGATATACACCGCAGATGTCTTTATGGGCTGACCATAGCAGTGCTACAGAATATACAGTAGTATTTTTTTTTCTCTCAAGTGGATTGATTCTGCATTTAGAACCATAGACCTGAATACTAGTATGACAATTGCATTCAGGTCAAGCTTTTAGATTTGGATGTATGTTAGTTTACCTTTGCAGTATATAAACTTGTGCAACAGAGAAGGCGCAGTCTAATATGGTAGTACATCCACATGACAGTTTGCAAAGTTCAAATTTTATGCCAAAACAACCCGCACATGTTCATAACAAAACATCTATTTTCCCCACAGGTTCATGCAACACCATTTTATCAGTTCACACCTTCCTCTCACAGGATTGTGGGTCTTCTCTCTGCGCAAATGAAAACTGGCTACCTTGATCACATTCTGAGAGAAATAAAAGTGATATACAAACACATTTTTTTAATGTTCCAAAGCCTGAAATAGATTCTTCTCCTAGTTTTACAGAGGAAGAATGTGACTATAAGAACATATTGCAAAGTTGTAGCTCTTTCTGCCTCTCCACATCAAAGGCTTATGCTGACAGAGGCTCATGGTAAGAATGGTTGTTCACTAGGTAGATCATACCACCTGCCTCTGCCTTCCACCTTGATGTCTCTCTGAGGCATCTTTCAGCCTTCATTTAGTTATTTTTATTTCCTCTCTTCCATTCCTTTCATCCATTTCCCTCTAAGACACAAAGGTGTCTTTGTCACTGTCATTTTTTTTTTTGGCATGACAAAACCTTTGGACACTTTGAAAAGCGCAGGAGATGGGAGGAGAGAGGAAGTGGGAGGAGGAAGAGAAGATTATGGAAAATTTGCCCCTTTAGAGCACCGCAAAGAAGCATCTCTGTGTTGGCTCTGTGATCTCATCGCACTGTGTTCCTCCCACTATTCAAGAGGCCTGTCAGCCCAATAAAGAACTCTTCTTCTGAGTGAGTAGTGAGCTACACCATGTACCATGTTGCTGTGCAGGCGCTTCTCACTGAACTAAGAATTTATTCACGCAGAGAGTTGCATTTAAGTGTTGGAAAAAGTTAGGTGATTAGTTGAAGTGCTTTTTTGTTCAAGAACATTCAAGAGTATACAAAGAGTATACAGTTGCCGAAGAACCTGGATTTCTGCATAAATTTATGACCAATTTACCCAGCACCATGCAATGCGGAAAGCATTTTGATTAAATTGAGCAGAGAATATAGCGATGAGAAATAACGGCATACTCCAATATGTGAGTTAAAAATGTTGTTTACGCAAAAATGAAAATTCTGTCCTCATGTTATTCCAAGCCTATATGACTCGTGTTCCTCTGCTACACATAAAGGATGATACTCTGAAAATGTCAGTGTTTTTTTTCTTTTTTTTCATACAGTGATAGACAGTGGGGTCCTGTGTTGCTTTGACCAAATGTTTTTTTGTTTGTTTTGTTTTTTGTTTTTTCAGAATATATTATTTGTGTGTTCTGCAGAAGATGAAAAAATCATACAGGCTTGGAATGACATGAAGGTGAGCAAATGGTGCCACATTTTTTTTTATTTTTTTTTTTACATTTTGTAAACTATTACTTTAATGATGACTTTGTTTCACTGAAATACAGCAGAATGTATTGTATCTATATCTATCTATCTATCTATCTATATATATATATATATATATATTACCAACATT